>NW_015505512.1:577341-583853 GCF_001515645.1 Sinocyclocheilus grahami | reverse complement strand
CACAATGGAGTCAATGTGAGTGTCCCACTTCAGGTCCTGAGAGATTGTGGTGCCCAGGAACCTGAATGACTCCACTGCAGTCACAGTGCTGTCCATGATGGTGAGTGGGGGGAGTGCAGGGAGGTTTCTCCTGAAGTCCACGGTCATCTCCACAGTTTTTAGCGTGTTGAGCGCCAGGTTGTTGAGACTGCACTAGACAGCCAGCTGCTTGACCTCCTGTCTGTAAGCAGACTTTTTGTCTCTGGTGAAACTGATTGCAGGGATATAACTAAAGACAGGACAAACTAACAAAAACATAAAAACAACTGCGGAGCACGCCACGGAGGCAGCCATCACTGTCAGCACCATCGTATCTTTCTGAGAACATTTCGGAAATAAAGACATACATCCAAAGCTTAATTGAGGACAGTAAAATGTATTTAAAATAAAAATACAAAATACTGTGTGGAAAAATGTTATTAAATACAAATACAAAATACTGTGTGGAAAAATGTGTTTAAACACAAATACAGTATTTTGTATTTTGAAAGTACACAAAATACATGTGAAATTGGCCATCCAGTGCAGGTATCCCTATAGGCTGAAACCTATCTGGACCTATTCTGACTGCAAAAAAATAAAACCTTCACAAACTTCTCTCAAATCGATTGTTTGACAAACTACTTCCTCTCACCACTGCTTTCTGATGGTTTGGAGAACAATTACTCTGAGTCGCCCCCTGTCGTTTCACAGAATTATATAAGAGCGAGCACAACAATTATAAAAGCCTCGTCCACTTAGGGAGGAGAGTGCAGCCAGCAGGTATGCGCCGTAGAGACAGGTGAAAGAGTGGCATTCCAACGGATGATGTAGGATGCATAGACACTGACACAATTTTCATAATTTCAGCTCTGTATGCCAGCAGAACAGAAATGATTTTTATTAAAAATAAAAGGTGACGCTTTAGATTACAACCTGCAAAGAACTAAGTATACTGAATTTACGGTGTACGTTTCTGTAATTATAGTGTACCTATAAAGAACGCACGTGTAGGTATAATACGTTTGGGTAATAAGGGGATAACAACTAGATATGCAACCTGCAAAGAACTGCGTAAGTAAACTGAAGTTACAGCATAACTTTTTTGTAATTACCTATTCAGTACCTCCGTGTAGGTATTGGGGAATAATATGCGACATTTGGGGAATAAAGGGGTAACAACCTGTAAAACTACAAATAATTTATACTGTAAGTATTTTGAAACTAAGGGGTACCTATTCTATATTACGTGGTATGTATATGGCCTAAACAACAATCTTATGTTTGGGAGTGATTTAGAAAGAGGATATACTTTTTATCATTTTATATTGGTATTTTATAGGCCTAGGTATTTTTTAACCATGGGGTACATATCCTATTATTAAAGGATACATGATGGAGATTACTGAACAATAAAACTGGGCATCTAGTGAAATGAGTTAATGAGTTTCTGCTATGATTTATAATTCCCGACTCACGAGTCTACTTACCTTATGAAAGCTTATTCGTCGATCTCAGCAACTTCACACCAGCAACTTCCCAACACCACTATCACCAAATAACTTTGCATGATATACCATCAAGGTTCAGTGCAGCTTAAAACAAGCTTACCTCTTTCCAGCTGTTTGCAGAAAAAATAAATGATACAACATTTGTATTTCCGTGGATGTATAGGCTACCGTGATGTTTTTATAGCCATCAAACAATTAAATTAAAACTAGTGCAATATTTTTCTGTTTTTTTATTACTGTGCAAATATACACTTGTTCTGTGTTTAAGTCAAACTTGTTCCTTCCTTGTTCCATGTAGTTACAGTGTAAATACAACATTTGCGGGCTGTAATTTAAAGTGGTGCTTGTTACCTCCTTGTTCCATGTAGTTACAGTGTAAATACAACATTTGCGGGCTGTAATTTAAAGTGGTGCTTGTTACCTCCTTGTTCCATGTAGTTAAAGGGTAAATGCAACATTTGCAGGCTGTAAATTAAAGTGGTGTTTGTTCCTCCCTTGTTCCATGTAGTTACAGGGTAAGTGGCTCCAACAAAGGCAACAGATAATAAAAGATTACAATTTATTACACCAGTTCAGTAAAAAAGTAAAGCAACTCCATACTTATACAGCTCATACAGTTAAACCAAATTCTTTTTAAAAGCTTGTTTAAGAACAAGTTGCTTTGCTTTTTTCCTGAACTGGTGTAATAAATTGTAATCTTTTATTATCTGTTGCCTGTGTTGTTACTGTTGTCATATTGTGTGTGATTTTAATTTAAAACCCCATTTTGGGTTAATTTAACCCAGCAGTAGGCCTATAGTAAATTTCAAACAATATTTGAATTAAATAAAACAGTCCACCATGTTTATTTTATATATTACTGGATATATAATGTATGTATGTATGTATGTATGACCTACTGTATAAACAATCGTTTCAGAGCAATTTGTTGGAGCCACTTACCCTGTAACTACATGGAATAAGGGGGAACAAGCACCACTTTAAATTACATAATAATAATAATAATAGTAGTAGTAGTAGTATAAAACAATTATGTTTCCAAAAGTAAGAATAAACTACTAATTCAAGTAATATTTTCAGTCATCTTATAAAAAGTGAGCCATCCTACTTTTAAAATCACTTGCTATGACAACTAATAAAAAGTTTATCACGAAATTCTTGCAAAACTTAAAAAAAACATTATTGAAAGAAAAACTGGACATTTCATATCATAATAAAATAAATTATTACACGATTATGGTCTCCGGTCCCGTTAATAAAAAATTTGACTACACTGCATTAATCTCGTACACTGCATCTCTGTTGTTTATGATGAATTCAGTGCCTGCACATACACCGCTTTTATTATTATTGCAGCTTAGATGTTCAAATAGCTGCAGTACTCCTACTTTGCCACATGGAAAAGTGCGTACGCCTGCTCAGACCCTGACGTGACGGTAAGTAGGCTACTTTTCCACGTCAAAGACCGTTTTTATAAATATGAACGTTGCCGTGGATTTTAGCGTACGCACACGCTAAGATCAAATCTGTGCATACGCACATTTGCAGAATATTCCACATTTTACCTTCAAAAACTCCTGGGTTGCTTTTGCTGTATGTTTTGGGTCAACATCTATTTGTACTATGAAGCGCAGCCCAATCAACTTTGCTCCATTTGACTGAATCTGGGCAGAGAGTATATCCCTATACACTTCAGAATTCATCCGGCGGCTTCTGTCTTCTGTCACATCATCAATAAACACCAGTAACCCAGTGCCACTGGAAGCCATGCATGCACATGCCATCACACTGCTCCACCATGTTTCACAGAAGCCTAACAATTGTCTGTTTCACTTGTATGGAGAGCTCATTTGACCGCATGATGCGGGTTCACAGCAACAGCTTCCAAATGCAAATGGGGCACTTAGAATCAACTCCAGACCTTTTATCAGCTTAACTGATGTAGGAATAGCGAAAGAATAGCCCATGCCTGTCCATGAAACAGCTTTTGAGTCAATTGTCTAATTACTTATGGTCCCTTGAAAAAGGTGGGAGGTACATATTAAAGAGCTGTAATTCCTTATCCTTTCCTCCAATTTTGATGAGAATATCCTCAAATTAAAGCTCAGAGTGTGCACTTTAAGCCCATATTCATTATATAACTGTAACTTGAATATGTTTTGGCCAGTGCCTAAAATAATAAAAATTGTGCCTGTGTCCAAATATGGACCTGACTGTAGGTGTAATGCAAGCTCCGGTGAAAAGTGACAAAAGGCAGAAGCATATGGGAGAGAGCAAAACAAAACACTGGTCACGAATTCGAAGTACAAAATGAGGATTTGTAACGAAAAATGTTGGATTTCGATATATTTGAATTTCCTTTCGCGGTATACTGCACTTATAATAAGTGCGAATGCACCAAGCACATCACACTTTATTACTCATTCGTTTATGCTTCTTTTTCCACTCCAGTGTTCCAATAATTCCTGCCCAATAAAAGCTGCACAGATATATTTTCTTACCCCAATAGGCCTATTTACGTAAGCGATTTAGAAAAAGTTAAATCGATTCACTCTTTATATCATCATAACCATATGCATTGTCATATCACCCAGCCCTAACGTACACTAATGTTTTAAACACATTTGACAAGTGTCAAAAAAACAACAACCGACTAACTATCAAATTGGCTAATGCTATTTTTCCCCTTGCCGGTGCTCTTTTATTCTTTCATGATAACTGAAGCCAAATCTGAATGATGCACTATTTTAACTTTATTCAACAAGTACCTACAGTTGATCATGACATCATCACCTTATCTTATTCCAAAAATGTCACTTATGCAGTGCTGAATGGAGTTGTACAGCTGCAGCTCACATGCATGAATGTTGGAGTTGAGGAGAGGGGGCTCGTCTGAACTAGTTGATGCACGAAATCATGTCATCTTGGCAAATTAAAAAAAGGCTGGCTAAAGCTATGCGTAAATTCAGTAAGATTGTTATCCATGTCGGCACTAATGATGTCTGTCTTCGTCAGTAGGAGATCACTAAAAATAACATTAAATGGGTGTGTGAACTTACAAATACGATGTTAGACACTGTAATACGCTTTGCCCCCCTGCCCACTTACTGTGGTGATGGGATACATAGCAGACTGCCGTCACTGAATGGCTGGATGTTTAAGTGGTGCCCGCAGAGCAATATAGGTTTCATAGACAATTTGTCGTTTTTGGGGCAGACCTGACCTGTTGAAAAGAGATGGTCTTCATCCCTCTTGGAGTGGTGGCACTCTTCTCTCTAGAAATATGGCATATAGTTTTAGTGTTAATACTTAATTAAATTTTTTTATGCATTATATTCCAGGTCTTCTGAAGATATTTGATAGCTTTGAGGAACAAACAGTACAATAAGTTGCTGAATTTAAGCTCACAGAAAGTTTTCTCTCCACTACAACAGCCATGTCAATTCTGCAACTTTGATCATCTGTCGATACCAATGCCAATCCAGTTTTTTTTTTTTTTCTTGATCAGTGTTCTTGATAATGCAAAAATTGGACTGGATTTTGATGTCAAAAATGTGTTTGTGTGAACAGGCCTTTAGCCCTGCAATGTACTGAAGCCATGAGTGGTCGGGATATGCTCCAGCAAAAAGTCTACACAGGGCAAGCAATTTGGAAAATGAATAGATGGATTAATGTTAGTGAACTATGTTTTTATTTTCACTAGGCACCACTTGAGCCAAAAGAAAGTGTGGAGGGGATGCTGCGTGTCATTGGCAGCCTTACTGAGAAGCAGCACGGTGGATTCTTGGACTACACTGGAGAAACAATTCCCTGGTAAACCAGAAGAACTATATATAAGAGGTCATGAAAGGGCTGATCCAGGTCCAAACTGCGCGATTTCATCTATTATCCATATAAGGGCACAACAAATCATAAGCACATTATTTCAGGCCAAATAGGTTTATGAGAGACAAATGACAATTTTATACCATTTCATACAATAAAACACTCTGATTAATAAAGCATTACTGTCTTTCTCTCTTTTTTTTGGTCTATGTTTGTGCTGTCAATTACACAGTTAAATCAGGGAAAGAAGTTAATAATTACTGGAATCTGTAGTGCTGGCTCAGGTCAGGATACAAAGTGCAACAATGGCATACATTTACACAATTGGCAAATTATTTAATCCAAATCAGCTGACATTGAATTCAAGGAATACAAGAGGAATGATTTCCTCTTGAGGGTTCAAGCCAGCCGTTCCAAGTTATCATCAATCATTGCAAACTCAAATATCTCAGGGATTCTCAATGGATTAACCATTGCCAGGCCCAGTGGGCATTGTCCATCATCCAGGGTCTAAAAACTTAAAGGGGTCATATGATGTCGCTAAAAAGAACATTATTTGGTATATTTAGTGTAATGAAATGTTTATGTGGTTTAAGGTTTAAAAGACACATTATTTTCCACATACTGTACATTATTATTTCTCCTCTATGCCCCGCCTTTCTGAAACGCGTAGATTTTTACAAAGCTCATTGGTCTGAAAAGCGAGGTGTGCTCTGATTGGCCAGCTATCCAGTGCGTTGTGATTGGCCGAATACCTCAAGTGTGTGACGGAAATGTTACTCCCCTTACCATACTGTGATGCCCTGTTGGGCCGGAGCGATGAGACATAAACATTAAAACCCATTACAAACGAGGCATTTGTTGCATCCAGTGGGGGCATAATTACGGATTATAATGACTTATACTGTCTTTTTATGCGTTACGTTGCATCGCGCCACGTAAACATAAAACCATGCCTGCATTTGTGATCGGAGAAATGACAAACAAGCGCTACTCTACACTGCTCAAAACTCACGTTTGAATCATCAGTGGCAAATCCTTTAAATGAAAACGTACTTACAGTCTGTGAGTCAGAACAGCCGCATTGTAGTCTACTCTCCCAGGATCAGGAAACAGTCCTCCATAAAATGTGCTGCACACAATTGAATATTTGGGTTG
>NW_015505512.1:528149-577035 GCF_001515645.1 Sinocyclocheilus grahami | reverse complement strand
CTGAACTGGTGTAATAAATTGTAATCTTTTATTATCTGTTGCCTGTGTTGTTACTGTTGTCATATTGTGTGTGATTTTAATTTAAAACCCCATTTTGGGTTAATTTAACCCAGCAGTAGGCCTATAGTAAATTTCAAACAATATTTGAATTAAATAAAACAGTCCACCATGTTTATTTTATATATTACTGGATATATAATGTATGTATGTATGTATGTATGACCTACTGTATAAACAATCGTTTCAGAGCAATTTGTTGGAGCCACTTACCCTGTAACTACATGGAATAAGGGGGAACAAGCACCACTTTAAATTACATAATAATAATAATAATAGTAGTAGTAGTAGTATAAAACAATTATGTTTCCAAAAGTAAGAATAAACTACTAATTCAAGTAATATTTTCAGTCATCTTATAAAAAGTGAGCCATCCTACTTTTAAAATCACTTGCTATGACAACTAATAAAAAGTTTATCACGAAATTCTTGCAAAACTTAAAAAAAACATTATTGAAAGAAAAACTGGACATTTCATATCATAATAAAATAAATTATTACACGATTATGGTCTCCGGTCCCGTTAATAAAAAATTTGACTACACTGCATTAATCTCGTACACTGCATCTCTGTTGTTTATGATGAATTCAGTGCCTGCACATACACCGCTTTTATTATTATTGCAGCTTAGATGTTCAAATAGCTGCAGTACTCCTACTTTGCCACATGGAAAAGTGCGTACGCCTGCTCAGACCCTGACGTGACGGTAAGTAGGCTACTTTTCCACGTCAAAGACCGTTTTTATAAATATGAACGTTGCCGTGGATTTTAGCGTACGCACACGCTAAGATCAAATCTGTGCATACGCACATTTGCAGAATATTCCACATTTTACCTTCAAAAACTCCTGGGTTGCTTTTGCTGTATGTTTTGGGTCAACATCTATTTGTACTATGAAGCGCAGCCCAATCAACTTTGCTCCATTTGACTGAATCTGGGCAGAGAGTATATCCCTATACACTTCAGAATTCATCCGGCGGCTTCTGTCTTCTGTCACATCATCAATAAACACCAGTAACCCAGTGCCACTGGAAGCCATGCATGCACATGCCATCACACTGCTCCACCATGTTTCACAGAAGCCTAACAATTGTCTGTTTCACTTGTATGGAGAGCTCATTTGACCGCATGATGCGGGTTCACAGCAACAGCTTCCAAATGCAAATGGGGCACTTAGAATCAACTCCAGACCTTTTATCAGCTTAACTGATGTAGGAATAGCGAAAGAATAGCCCATGCCTGTCCATGAAACAGCTTTTGAGTCAATTGTCTAATTACTTATGGTCCCTTGAAAAAGGTGGGAGGTACATATTAAAGAGCTGTAATTCCTTATCCTTTCCTCCAATTTTGATGAGAATATCCTCAAATTAAAGCTCAGAGTGTGCACTTTAAGCCCATATTCATTATATAACTGTAACTTGAATATGTTTTGGCCAGTGCCTAAAATAATAAAAATTGTGCCTGTGTCCAAATATGGACCTGACTGTAGGTGTAATGCAAGCTCCGGTGAAAAGTGACAAAAGGCAGAAGCATATGGGAGAGAGCAAAACAAAACACTGGTCACGAATTCGAAGTACAAAATGAGGATTTGTAACGAAAAATGTTGGATTTCGATATATTTGAATTTCCTTTCGCGGTATACTGCACTTATAATAAGTGCGAATGCACCAAGCACATCACACTTTATTACTCATTCGTTTATGCTTCTTTTTCCACTCCAGTGTTCCAATAATTCCTGCCCAATAAAAGCTGCACAGATATATTTTCTTACCCCAATAGGCCTATTTACGTAAGCGATTTAGAAAAAGTTAAATCGATTCACTCTTTATATCATCATAACCATATGCATTGTCATATCACCCAGCCCTAACGTACACTAATGTTTTAAACACATTTGACAAGTGTCAAAAAAACAACAACCGACTAACTATCAAATTGGCTAATGCTATTTTTCCCCTTGCCGGTGCTCTTTTATTCTTTCATGATAACTGAAGCCAAATCTGAATGATGCACTATTTTAACTTTATTCAACAAGTACCTACAGTTGATCATGACATCATCACCTTATCTTATTCCAAAAATGTCACTTATGCAGTGCTGAATGGAGTTGTACAGCTGCAGCTCACATGCATGAATGTTGGAGTTGAGGAGAGGGGGCTCGTCTGAACTAGTTGATGCACGAAATCATGTCATCTTGGCAAATTAAAAAAAGGCTGGCTAAAGCTATGCGTAAATTCAGTAAGATTGTTATCCATGTCGGCACTAATGATGTCTGTCTTCGTCAGTAGGAGATCACTAAAAATAACATTAAATGGGTGTGTGAACTTACAAATACGATGTTAGACACTGTAATACGCTTTGCCCCCCTGCCCACTTACTGTGGTGATGGGATACATAGCAGACTGCCGTCACTGAATGGCTGGATGTTTAAGTGGTGCCCGCAGAGCAATATAGGTTTCATAGACAATTTGTCGTTTTTGGGGCAGACCTGACCTGTTGAAAAGAGATGGTCTTCATCCCTCTTGGAGTGGTGGCACTCTTCTCTCTAGAAATATGGCATATAGTTTTAGTGTTAATACTTAATTAAATTTTTTTATGCATTATATTCCAGGTCTTCTGAAGATATTTGATAGCTTTGAGGAACAAACAGTACAATAAGTTGCTGAATTTAAGCTCACAGAAAGTTTTCTCTCCACTACAACAGCCATGTCAATTCTGCAACTTTGATCATCTGTCGATACCAATGCCAATCCAGTTTTTTTTTTTTTTCTTGATCAGTGTTCTTGATAATGCAAAAATTGGACTGGATTTTGATGTCAAAAATGTGTTTGTGTGAACAGGCCTTTAGCCCTGCAATGTACTGAAGCCATGAGTGGTCGGGATATGCTCCAGCAAAAAGTCTACACAGGGCAAGCAATTTGGAAAATGAATAGATGGATTAATGTTAGTGAACTATGTTTTTATTTTCACTAGGCACCACTTGAGCCAAAAGAAAGTGTGGAGGGGATGCTGCGTGTCATTGGCAGCCTTACTGAGAAGCAGCACGGTGGATTCTTGGACTACACTGGAGAAACAATTCCCTGGTAAACCAGAAGAACTATATATAAGAGGTCATGAAAGGGCTGATCCAGGTCCAAACTGCGCGATTTCATCTATTATCCATATAAGGGCACAACAAATCATAAGCACATTATTTCAGGCCAAATAGGTTTATGAGAGACAAATGACAATTTTATACCATTTCATACAATAAAACACTCTGATTAATAAAGCATTACTGTCTTTCTCTCTTTTTTTTGGTCTATGTTTGTGCTGTCAATTACACAGTTAAATCAGGGAAAGAAGTTAATAATTACTGGAATCTGTAGTGCTGGCTCAGGTCAGGATACAAAGTGCAACAATGGCATACATTTACACAATTGGCAAATTATTTAATCCAAATCAGCTGACATTGAATTCAAGGAATACAAGAGGAATGATTTCCTCTTGAGGGTTCAAGCCAGCCGTTCCAAGTTATCATCAATCATTGCAAACTCAAATATCTCAGGGATTCTCAATGGATTAACCATTGCCAGGCCCAGTGGGCATTGTCCATCATCCAGGGTCTAAAAACTTAAAGGGGTCATATGATGTCGCTAAAAAGAACATTATTTGGTATATTTAGTGTAATGAAATGTTTATGTGGTTTAAGGTTTAAAAGACACATTATTTTCCACATACTGTACATTATTATTTCTCCTCTATGCCCCGCCTTTCTGAAACGCGTAGATTTTTACAAAGCTCATTGGTCTGAAAAGCGAGGTGTGCTCTGATTGGCCAGCTATCCAGTGCGTTGTGATTGGCCGAATACCTCAAGTGTGTGACGGAAATGTTACTCCCCTTACCATACTGTGATGCCCTGTTGGGCCGGAGCGATGAGACATAAACATTAAAACCCATTACAAACGAGGCATTTGTTGCATCCAGTGGGGGCATAATTACGGATTATAATGACTTATACTGTCTTTTTATGCGTTACGTTGCATCGCGCCACGTAAACATAAAACCATGCCTGCATTTGTGATCGGAGAAATGACAAACAAGCGCTACTCTACACTGCTCAAAACTCACGTTTGAATCATCAGTGGCAAATCCTTTAAATGAAAACGTACTTACAGTCTGTGAGTCAGAACAGCCGCATTGTAGTCTACTCTCCCAGGATCAGGAAACAGTCCTCCATAAAATGTGCTGCACACAATTGAATATTTGGGTTGAACTGTTCTGGAACAGTGTTGTAAATACAACTTAACCACTGATTTCTAGTCGTGTCCTCTTTTGGAAGGCCAAACAAAGTAGTTTTGCTTTCACAACGAAACACAGCGTCACACACGGCAGGCTTGAGTGAGCGGCGGCCGCCGGCTAGAGTGAGGAACGGCTGGCGGATTCGACAAAGGAGCGACCGGTGGGCTTGCGGCAACCACATGTGACGACCCCGGCTGGACTCCGCTTCGTCCACGGTGAAAGCCGATCCGGCGATCCACAGCGCGAAGTTGATGTATTTCCTCAGCGACCAGCACGGATCAGCTCTAGGCATGATGAAGTGGATATCATCCTCTTTTGGAAGGCCAAACAAAGTAGTTTTGCTTTCACAACGAAACACACAACGCCTTCACGACATGGCTGCAGCAACAATACTACAGCGAGAATAAAAGTTACGCCTTCTTTCTTTGCGTGAACATTTGGGCAGTGTTATGCAAATCTTCCCACATCGTGACGTAGACATGTGGGGGCGTGTTAGGACGAGACGTTTTAGGTAGGCGTGGTTGACTCTTAACTTTTATAAAGAATATCTCTTTGGATTTGAGACTTTAGTCTTTACAGATCTTCTTTATGCACCAAGAGCTTGTTACACTTCAAAGAGAAAGGAAAAATTTAAATCGCATCATATGACCCCTTTAAAAGCAGATGCTCTCTCTCCTAGCTGTACTTCCCGTAATCTTCCAACTCTACTCCAGAACCTATCCTTCTGCCATAGAAGATTGTCAATCCTGATTCAGTGGACCATGAGATGAGCAAATCAAAGAAGCCCTTAATGCTGATCCTGCTCAGCTGGAGTAAGCCAGCAATTCTTCACCAATCACCTCTAGACTCTTTCCTCTCCTCCCTGTGCACTGGTCTTCCCAGCATCAGCCAAACCATTTATGACTACTACTGGTGGCCCTGTATGTCACAAGAGGTAAAATGCGTCATCCAGGCTTGTCCAAATTGTGCCATGACCAAATCCCCATGCCACCTCACACCATCCAGTAGCCAGACCTGCATGTTAGTTGCCACTGAAAGATTCACCAAGGCTTTTCGACTGGTTCCCCTGAAGAGTCTGCATACTGCCTAATACTGCATATGTGCTGTTCCACCATGTCTTCAAGAACTTCAGGCACCCAAAAGACATGGTGTCTGTGGTCCTTTGTATCTGAATTTAGGAAGACCACGTTCTCTTTCCTAAGTGTGCCCATCACATTTTGGACCTTGCCCTGCTAAAAATCAAGAGCTTGTGGAAAATTTCAGTTCAATCATGACAACTCTCTGGATAGTTTGGCATTGCAATAGATACTGTATGACAATGTTAATGTTTTTGGTCTTGTCAGAAGAGATTTGCTGCTGCAAATACATCCACAGACGAGCTACTGCAGTAGATATGCATATGTAGTGATGTGGTCAAAACGTCACCATAATTAATTAGGTGGCCAATGAGCGACTGCCCGGTTAGGGTATATAAGTTGGTTGGTTCTGCCTCTTGGGGTGCCTCATGGTTGAAAGCCCGCCCCTTCCCTCCTGTTATGGCCTTCCATGTGTGTTGTTAGGCTGCTGAGGTATACTGGGTGCGTGCGTTGTTTGCTCTCAGTGCGGTGTGCCTTCACGGCCCCCATTGATTGTAGCCTCGCAGTGTAACGTAGCCCAGGTCGTAGTGCCAGCTGTTGTCACTGTCACCTTTTAAAGAGGAGCCTTTAAAGAGGTTGTTGTATGATCCTTAGATCTGTTGTCATGAGCATTACACCATCGTATTAACGCGTTGAGCGGGAGCGGTAATTAATACAGCTCGTTTCCTATTCTGCACTGTTCGAGCCACGCTGCTGCTTTTGGGAGTTTAATTACGTCCATGTCTACTATCCAAGTGGGCTTGATGTTTGTTTGTTTAATTGTTTGTTTTTGATTTGGTTTTGAGTGATTTGTAATTTTGTTTTCTCTTACTTTGTGAATTCTTTTACAAAAGTTGATTGTTTTCTTTTGTTGTGAATATGGATATTCAATTTGTGGTTTATTTTTAATGTGATGTTCTCTTTTCCTTTGTTTGTAGGAGTGGAGTGCTTCCGGGAGCGGGCTGGGTTTTGACAGCACCAGGGACATTATTTCACTCGGGGTGGCCATTTTTGTGTGTCACTATTGCTGTGTTACTATTTGCAGTGAAGCTTGTGGGTGTGATACTGATTGGTGTGATTTTTCTCTTTTGCATACCTGGTGCTGTTATATTCACCCGCTTCTTCTATAGGAAGACTCCGCTTTCTATAGCATTATTATTTGGATGTTTTCTGTTTTTTTCTTTTTTTGGACCCATGACAGTGGTGTGTGCCGGCTGTGGGTTTTAAATCAATAGCAGCCAATTATTTTAGCTTTAATGAAAGATTGTTTGTACAGAGATTCACGCCTCTTGCTCTTTTCATGTGGAATGTATTTGCGTGTCCGTATTTGGGTTATTTTCCCCGGTATTTTGGGGTGGCGTAGTCGCTACAACTGGGCCACTTGCTACACATATATCCCCACACAATACAGTCCTCCCAAACAAACAGGTCTACCACCAAGACATATACTGGATATGCTCCAAAGAGCCAAGATAATTGCATGTTTTACTATCTGTGTGTGCCGGAGCCTGATTTGCAGAATGACTTAATGCAAGTGCTATGTGTACCTGGTAGTAACTTATGTTATCTTATCGGTGGAGCCCAGAAAGTATTTCTATTTATTTTTAGTGGCTTAGCAATCCGTATCTGGGTGTCAAACCCTAAAGTTGTTAACTACTGACCTAAAGAAGCTATGTGTACCTAAGCCGATATGGCTCAAGTTTACCTAGTTAGCAACACTAGGTAGTTAACTACACATAACTAGGTAGTTATGTGTAGTTAACAAATAGAATATAACGTTGCAATGAGCTGCCACTGTTTCACCCAGGTTTATTATAGTTGTAAATGATTAGTATTTGAGCTAATAGATGGAATGTTATCTTAGATTTTTAAAATTCACTCTCTTTTACTGTTCACATCATTTATGTTTAAAGCATCAATTACACATACAGTATGAAGCAGAACAATACGCTAGTGCAAAATGTGCGTGGTGTTCACTTGGGTTCATATAAAAAGCACTTCTAAGGAGCAGGTTGGATGACCCAGAATGATGAACTTAGATGATGGAAGCAGTGAAAGCATGCAATATCTTGATCACCGGACCCAACCAGGGCATGGGCTTAGAAACTGTTAAGCAGCTCTTGGAGGATTCTTGTCAAAAAGGTGATATTTTTTTGCATAACCCAGATAGATCAAAGTCTGAGGTGAGTTATAAATAACTAATACAAATAGAGAACACCAGGATAAACCAAAATGTGAATTGTTTAAATTATGCATATTATTAAGAGAACTGATGAGAAAGCATCCAAGTGTTATCACTATCATACATCTTGCTAAATGTGCATGTGTTGTTCTTAGTGCATTTAAACATTTTCACTACATTTGTTTTTTTTTCATAAGGATGTCCCCTGTGGTGCAGCAGTAAAAGTTAATCAGTGTGTTTGAGTCAATGTCAATTTTTTTCAGTCTCTACTGGAAGTAGAGATGTTGACAGGCTACTCTGACTACTGGGTCTGTATGGTAGGAAAAGAAGAAATCACCAAGATGTGGTCACCAAGGAGCTTGTAGCTTTTGACTCTTTGAACCTCCACTCTATTGATACAAATAGGAGTGAGTTTGCCTCTCTGTGTCTCCCTGTAATCCACAATCATCTTGTTTTGCTGACATTCAGGGAAATGTTATTGTCAAGTCACGATTATTTATATAGCGCTTTTTACAATACAGATTGTGTCAAAGCAGCGTTACAGTATTAAACAGGAAAATAGTGTGTCATAGGAACCAAAACTCCATCGTTCTCCTCTGGCCAGACAAAACCAGTGGTTTAATTCCAGGCTGCAACACCATGATATGAGTGAATGAATGTGTGGTAAATTTGTCCCTATAAACAGTCCTTTGAGTTGTCTGATTGTCTGCAGGTGGAGGCAATTGAGTAGAGAATTTGCATTTGCAATTTGTGTGTTTTAGGAACACAGTTTTTGGATATTTTGACCTCTCTCCATTACTTGTCTGCCTATTACATGTATAGAAATAAATCCCCAGGTACCAAGATGGCCACTGAGTGAAGAGATTTTTCTTCAACGCACACTCTAAAAAATGCTGGGTAAAATAGGGACAAACGAAGCAATTGGGCTGTTTTGACCCAGCGGTTGGGTTAAATGTTTAACCCAACCTTCTGGGTAGTAACCCAACCGCTTGGTCAAAACAACCCAATTGCTGGGTTTGTCCCTATTTTACCCAGCACTGGGTTGTATTTAACCCAGCATTTTTTAGAGTGCGGATGCAGTACAGTATTGTGAAGGTACCCAGATCCCCAAGGCTCTGATATTTATCAGCAAATTCTTTGTTTGGTTTATTCATTGCAGTTTATTTAACAGATTTTTAACAGCTGGAAAGGTTAAATTACTTCAGGGGATGTTCCTTTTGAACAACCTATGGACAAATAATACCTTGCTCAAGGTCAAAGTGGTGATAATGGAGCTACTAATAAGCTTATCGGTTTCTGGGTCATACCTTCCAGATTTTGCTTTAGGATTGTTGTTTTCTAGCCCAGATCTTTAACCTCTACTTTTACTCCTGATTGCATTTGTGATTTGGAATAATACTGTTAGAAAACACTCTCTGTTTTGAGAATGCCTTACCCCTCCTTTCTCACTCTTTCTCTCTCCTTCTCTGAATCACCCCTCCTCTATCTGTTCTCTCTCTCTCTTGTATGGTGTTTGAATGGCTCTTACTCAATATTCAAGGTAAAGGAGTTTGTGCTGATTTATAAGGGGGGTTCAGCCTCTGTCGCCAGGAAGTCTATTCCTTATATGGATATGTTTTTCTGTATATGTGGCAATTTTATACAAAACACATGTTCTTGGGAAAAACATCCTGTATGGGTATGTCCCCCTATCCTCATTGGTTAAGAGGGTGAAAACTCCCCTCGACATGCCTATATAAGATCTGTATTTGTGTGAATAAATTTAAGTATTTGAGAATACATTTGAATGTGTGTTTTCTTACTTCCTTCTTACTTGCTTTTCTAGTGAAATTGTCTTCAGCTAAGCAAGATTTGTCGCATGCTGCAAACACTGTGATCGTATCTGGAGCTGGATCGAGTTCGAGGAGCTGAGAGAGGAGTCGAGGGGCGGAAGGAGAAGCAAGAGTCTAAAATCATAATTCCTGATAGTTGTGTGACCATGGGTATGAGACAAATGATATACCTGGTCATTCTGATAAGTTTGTTTACTTGTACGCATACTTTTATAAGTACAGGTAATGAAACGTGGCTTGGGCATGATGATACACCCCATGCCTATGCCACGAATATGTGGTGGAGATTTGCTAATTATACGGCAAAGGCCGAAAGGAAAAAGGGGTCTTGCTATGTCTGTACAAAAATGCCCCACAGGTTGGTCCTCGGGTAATTGTTAAAGCCCCACCACCGCAAGATTGGGAATGCATTTCTTTTATTAGTGTTGCAGGCTTGGTTCCTGCTTTGAACCTGTATGGGTATGTCCCCCTATCCTCATTGGTTAAGAGGGTGAAAACTCCCCTCGACATGCCTATATAAGATCTGTATTTCTGTGAATAAATTGAAGTATTTGAGAATACATATGAATGTGTGTTTTCTTACTTCCCGGCCGTATTTATTTACACTTGGAGAGACTGAGAAGATTTCACGGTGGCAAAGAGATATCGAGGGACCAAATTGTTATTTATTAACAAATACATCACAGCTTTTGGCAGGGGCGCACCAAGGGGTGGTCTGGCCACCCCTAGTACAGGGGTTTTCAACCTTTTAGGACATGCGCCCCCCTAAATTGGTCTAATTTCACTCGCGCCCCCCCAACATCCAACAACCCCCCCCCCGTATTACTGTAGTCACACCGAATTACTTTATTAACATTCACATAAAAGCAAATATCCATTAAAGCTATTAAAGCAGCGAACAATTTTTCTTTTGCTCTTTCTGATTAACATTATTTACATAAGAAATGCACGGATCCGTTATGTTGATGTAGATTTGATATTTTCTTTACTGTTTATTCACTTAAAACAACCGACTGTGCTTACAAGGATACTTGTCAAGACAGCCACTGGTATTCACCTGCGGTCTGAGAAGGCTATCTGTTTGTGCACTTCAGGTGTGTGAGCGGTGCGCATAGAAACGCTACAGTGCGTGAGTACCGCATTGAGATGTCTTGGGCTTAAATGGCTTAAAATTACTTTAATGTTTAAACTGGCACGACTTAAAACACGTGAGAATGAAAAACTTTCTCGAGGACACCTGATCGTTAAGATAGTTTTGGGGGGCTAAGGTGACAGATAGGGGGGCTGAAACCCACCTAAAAAGGGTTTAGAACCGCCCCTGGTATAGCGTGCGTAATTATACTGAAACATATAACCAGTTTACCTGATTCAATGTGATGGCTGAGCCTGTTTCTGAGATAACATGCCAATCCGTGGTTGGATTTCTGACACGGCTAATCGTAAATCATCTTGCACTGTCAATAAACGTGACCAGGGTTGCCAGGTTTTCACAACAAAACCCGCCTAATTGCTACTCAAAACTACAAAAAGCGGCAAGCGGTAAAACTGCGGACTTGGCAACACTGATACTCGAGCCAACTCTGCTCTAACTGTCGATTAGCAGTGGAAGTCAGATTGCCCCCTAGTGGATAGCTAAAGATTTGTTAACTCATATTCATAAAGTCTCAAGGGAACGTCTCTGAATTAACTGATGCTCGCGCCCCCCTTGGCAGTTGCTGGTGCTCCACAGGTTGAAAACCCCTGCCCTAGTACAACATTCAAACCTGCCAGTTCTTACAAGTTCAAGATGCACTAAACTGGTAAAAAGCATGTAATGTCTGCATCGTCTAAAAAAAAGGAATAAACTAATCGGTTTACAGTGTTGCACATTATAACCAATCACACATGATTCTATTGAGTTTATGACTGCAATGGCCAATCAGAGATCACCGCTGAAATGCCGGAGATTTTTCCGTGTGCGCCCTCTCTCTAGGACTCTCTCAACATAAACAACGAGCTATGGCAAGCTGTTTTAGCTTAAAATATTTCAAGCGTTACTCGTTGTAACTGCATTTGAGAGCTCTCTAATTCAATTGTTACTAAGAACTGCATTAAAGAGCTCTCTAATTGGAATTCTTACTAGTAAGAATTTAATTGTTGAGCTCTCTAATTGAATTCTTACAAGAATGTAATTGCAGAGATCGCTAATTTAATTATTGAGTTCTCTAATTCAATTCTTACTTGTAAGAATTGAATTAGAGAGCTCTATAATCATAATTGTTACTAGTAAGAACTGAATTAGAGAGCTCTCTAATTCAGTTCTTACTAGTAATAATGCAATTGCAGAGCTCTCGATTTAAATTAGAGAGCTCTCTAATTGTAATTATAACTAGTTAAAATAGATTTAGCGCTCTCTTATTGAATTGTTACTAGTAAGAATTTAATTGTAGAGCTCTCTTATTGAATTGTTACTAGTAAGAATTTAATTGTAGAGCTCTCTAATTGAATTGTTACTAGTAAAAATGAAATTATGACGAGTAAAGCTTGGAATATTTTAAGCTAAAATGGTTTGCCATAACGGGCTGATGTATGTACGATGTAAGTAAGAGATTAATTTCACAGTGTAGACCGCTTCATTAATTCTAGCGGGAGTTGTTTTGAGAGTGTTTAAACTTGCGCTTAAGTCACTGATAATGTTATTTGATAGTGTTCTTTGCTCGCTTTCTGTATTAGCTGTTTGAACACCCGTGGAAATAAAAGCACTGTAATCAGTAAATTACAATGTTTTCATTAAATCGTGATCACGTTAAATACAAATTTAGTCGTACGTAAAAATATTTTATGCCATGACACCCATGATACTGATCTACTTGATGAAAAAGACAGGTTTATGGTGTGCCAGTTTAATAGATTTTAGCTTTACCCTGCAGTTGGTTCACCCTCTGCCTTCCAAGTTCAACTTGTATAAATCAGTATTTATTTACCTAGTATAGCAGTAACGTTAGTAAATTTATCTCTCACACACATGCTACGTCAATTTGCAGAGGATGAAGAGAAAATGGACAAGAATCTCTTTTTTTTTAAAGAATGGCTTGTGTTTTTAAATATTGTCCTTTTAGTTGGTTTGCACATATTTGCTGATGTATAATTATTTTAAAGGCAAATAACTGCACTATTTAAAGAATAATTAATTGCTAATTAAAATAATATTGTTACATTAACCAGAAACAAATGTAATTCTTTATTTTTTTTTGGTGTGCCACCCCAAGGTTTTCCTCTGGCCATCCCTGTTAATATTTTCTGGGGGCGCCACTGGCTTTTGGAAGGCATCCGAGCAGTTTTATTACTCAAAGCAAACAGTGCTGATAAATTCACGCAAGAGTCAACTCTCAACTCGTGGTTACAAACACTAAAAAGACCTGTGCAACATGGGGCGTGGAGTCCACTCTTTATCATATTTAAAGCACCATATAGAGAGGCAGGTTGGTTTACAGAACCAAACCGATCATCTTTGAACATGGCGGCGTTAAAGACATGCAGTGCTCTAATGAGGGGCCAACCGAGGCTTGGGTTTAGAAATGGCCAAGCAACTCCTGGAGGTCCATTGCTCAAACATTTGTCATGACCAAGATGGGCCAGACTCTGAGGTGAGTATTCAGGAGCTTAGGTTCATACACAGCTCAAGAAATCAGTTTTTTATCACTCACATTCTCTTTCTGATTCAGGCACTGAGAGAACTGGCCAAAAAGCATCCAAGTGTTGTCACCCTTGTGCAACTTGGTATATGTGCATTTGTCTTTTGTTTTGGACTACATTTTACATTACAACAGTTCTTAATTTTTGAAATAACATATAGCTTTTTCCTGCTACTATTAGATGTAGTTGATCAATGGAGTATCAAAGAGTCTGCCAAAAAAGTGGGTTCTCTACTGGGGAAGAATGGCTTGAACCTGCTTGTGAATAATGCTGCTATGTTACCACACAAAAAAAACATGATGACAGCCACTGTTGAGGACATGCAAAACACCTTCAACACCAACGTGATAGGACCTTTATTTGTCATTAGGACAATGGAACCACTTTTGGGAGCAAGCCTAATCTTAAACAAGGCTTTATTTCTTGCAGCGTCTGAAACTCTAGATGCTGTTAATGTCTTTAATCAGGAGTACCTGCCGTACCTGCGTACAGCAGCTAAAGCCAAGGGTAGACCAGGGATGTCATGTAATATAGCAGCTGTGATTAACATATCCACAGATTCAGCTTCTATGAGCATTGTGCCAGTAATGAAAGAGCCATTCCCACCTTTCCCATACAGCATCAACAAGGTATGCAAGAATCCTAAGACTCTGATAGGCGTCAGAAATTCTCATTTGTATGTGGTTTGAAGCTCAGTTAAAATCAGATATTTGGAAATGTTTCTGTATGAAAAGGTCGGACTGGATCTCAATGTCCCTGAATGGAAAAAATTTAATATTTGAAATTGAATGTAACGAGTGTGCTAATGAGCTGTGTGCAAAATCACCTGACTGCTACATAGTGTGAACAAGAACCATCTTAACTGATTTGAAACTTTGTCATGCATCCGTTTTCCTTTCAGGCTCGTCTTAACATGTTGACCATATATACCGCAAGGGACTTAAAGGGTTAGTTCACCCAAAAATGAAAATTAGGCTGCGTTTTACTCACCCCCAAGGCATCCTAGGTGTATATGACTTTCTTCTTTCAGACGAATCCAGTCGGAGCTATATTAAAAATTGTCTTTGATCTTTCAAGCTTTTATTGCCACTCAGCGGGTGTTGCATTGCTTCAGTCCAAAATAACATAAAAAGTGTCTCACATGGCTCCGGGGGGTGAACAAAGGCTTTCTGAACTAACCCTTTAAAGGCAGATGAGATCCTCTGCATTTCTATTCACCCAGGATGGGGGAGGACAGACATGGGGGGAGATTAGGTAAATCTAGAGTCAGTAATATAGGAATCTCTCAGGACAGAACAGAACATGAGGTCTGAATCACAAAAGCACACTGATGGTCTCTTTTTGATGTTACACTATTTTAAATGCATGTTATTACTTGTTTGTCCACCAGGCGTCCATTGATGTCAGAGAAAGTGTGGAGGGGATGCTGTGTGTCATTGGCAGCCTTACTGAGAAGCAGAACGGTGCATTCTTAGACTACACTGGAAAAACAATGCCCTGGTAAACCAGAAAAAAATCAAGTTCATCAAAGGGCTGATCCAGATGACCTATTTTAGCATTTTATTGTGGCCAGGCTAAGGCACATCTGTGCAATAATCATGCTGTCTAATCAGCATCTTGATATGCCACACCTGTAAGGTGGATGGATTATCTCGGCAAAGGAGAAGTGCTCACTAAAACAGAATTAGACAGATTTGTGAACAATATTTGAGAGAAATAGATCTTTGAGTTCAGCTCATGACAAATGGGGGCGAAAACAAAAGTGTTGCGTTTATAATTTTGTTCAGTGTAAATAAAGTGATAAGAACAGTCATTAATGTTTGACATGTTTAACTTCATTCTCTGAGTGTTCAGTACAATAAAACTAACGAAACAAACAATACTGCAATACTGTGTCATATATCTGAAGGCATAAGCTTTTTGGGCTGTTTAATTTGCCATTCACCATTTTAAAAAAAACATGTCTTTAAAGACACTTAATCATTCTTTTTCATTTTAATCAATATCCTTAAATTTGATAAACTATTACATAGATCTACTGAGTTTACCAAGCTACTGCTACAGTAGTCAACATTTGAAGTGGATCAAAAAAGTTCATCAAAGTTGTCAGAAGACAAGAATGCATTTTGGTTTTAGGACAACTTTGATGAAAGGTTTTGATCCACTTCAAATGTTGACTACTTGGAAAAGAGCAATTCTGATTTGACAACATATCAGTGACATTTATATGTGAGGTAAATGAAATTATTAGTAAATTATCCAAACATATACTTTGGTAGACAACAAACTGTCCATAAAACATAACATCATGCACTACCAATCAAAGGTCTGGACACACTTGACTGAGCTTCTTGTGAGCTTTAAAATCTGTTTATCTAAAGTATCATGCTTAAATGCCTGAAATTAATTGAGCAGGCATGATAGACTGTTGTACATTAAACTTTAACTAAAATTAATTAAAAGATAAATAACTGTTGGGGGGGGGGGGGGATAGGAGACTAGCAGTTATTGGGTGGACAACATTGGCTGAAAATGAGGGGTTATGTAGGTAACCTAGTTCTGTGAATGAAGTCAACACGCCACAGTATGGGTCAGCCTCTCTAAAGGTGAGCTGTCAGGAGATGGTATATCAAATAACCATGCCCCACTTTCAATCTCCGTCTTTAAATACAGGTGCAAACTACCCAGCTCTTTCTGTTTTACAGACTAACAACATGTGCTCCCTGAGTGACCATGCCGTGTAGTGTGTTGACTTCATTCACATAACTTGGTTAGCTACGTAACCCCTTGTTCTATTTCATCTCAGTCAACACGCCACAGTATGGGTCAACTGTGTACCAGATAAGGTTGGGAGGGAGATAAATATTCATGCCACCTGAACATTTTATTAGTTTTCCCTTTTATTTACTAAATACTAAAAAAGGGTTACTATAGGGTGACCATATTTTAGTTTTGGAAAATGGAAAAATGGAAAATTACACGCACTGTCCATTTCCGAGTGCGACTGGCCATCCTGTAGAAACTTAGCATCCGGTCGGCCATGTCCACGCGCCACCCATGTTGCTGTTGTACTCAGCAATTGCCACTGGTCTTGACACCTGGACATAACATTTGTCTTTTTTAGACCATCTGCTGCGTGTGTCCTGAGGCTCAATGCCGTAGGCAGAGGATGCCATGACCACTGGCTTGTTGTCAAACCACTTAATGACAGCGAGTTCAGGAGGACTTCATCTGACCACCATTTCAGATGCCCCTCTTCCTTTCTTTTTGATGGTATGATCCCCTATAACGTTGCACTCCTTTGGAATTCGGTTCTTTATGAGAGTTCCAGTTCCTGCCAGCCCTTTCTCCATCAGGGTATCCAGAAGGTCAACAGTTGTAAAGAACTGGTCAAAGAAGAGGTGTGTTCCTCTGGGAACGGACTCGGCCAAATGAAGGACAGCTTGTTCTCGAATGCCCCGTGACTCTGAAGGTGGTCTTGCATTGGTAGACCACAAAATCCAAAACCATACCGCTTGGTGTAGCCAAGACAAACACCTTCAATCCAGTTGGGTATGGTTTGCCCGGTACATACTGGCGAACTGGGCAGCGAACAGTAAATGGAATCATCTGATCATCAATGGACAGTTTTTGAGTTCTAGGCTGACTTAGACATCCTTGCTTCACTTTGTTCAGAAGGGGACTGACTTTCCACAAGAGGTCTCTTCTTTTGTCCTCATCTGAAACATCAAGGTCATTGATGATCTTGATGGAATTTCTTAGTTTGTAGAACTGATTTCTGGTCATGGATTCTGACACTATTTGAACTCTGCTGTTCGAGGCTCAATACATCTGAATGTTTGGATAACCTAGACAGGCCATGTAGACAGAACTCCCAAAGAATGTCTTCAACTCTTCAGGAGTGGTGTTTAGTGCTGCTCCAGACACAAGGACTTTGCGCTGGTTTGTGCACATAGCCATTTCTTTGAACACAGAGTCATCAATGTACTGTTCAAAATAATTCATTTGCATCCAGTTTTGACATGTTTTGGCATCATTACTCTGAGTAATGGGAGGATTATCGAGTTGGGGGTTGAATCTTAAGAAAAAGATCAAATAAAAAAGAAAATTAGTCTCTCACTATCATTTGAAAAAAAGCTTCCGTTATACAAACACTCTTTACAATGAGTTATCAGAATAAATAACTGTTAAGACATAAATATTGTATGTAATAACATATAGATGTAAATGTTAATAGTAATATATTTAGAATACAAAGACAAGGTGTAAATTGTAGTCCTGCCCCAGAGTGGATGGCGACTGGACGTGGACGGCTCTGTTCGCTCTGTCTCCTCTGTCTATGCTTGCCCTATCTGAATTTCATCCTCGGCTTGCCCTGTCTGAACATCATCCTCTGAGCTATCTGAGTTCTCTGCCTCTTCCTCAAACACTGCATCTTCATCATTCTGATCAGACAACTCAATATCTCAGTTTTCCTCAACAATTCGCAGTAAAATTCTCTCTGCTTCTGACAGTGAATCCCTTCCTGCTCATTTGAAAAAAATGGATAACAAAATAGAGGTAATATCTACAAATGTCCACTAGAGAGGAAATTTTTTTAACACTCTCTTATCATGGTAAAACATTGTTACATTATGCTAGAAAATTAATTAAAGTGTTCTTCAGAGGTTCATAAAAATATAACAACAGCATTTCAAGACTAAATTTGTTCAATAAAAAGGATTAAGCACTTACCTTTTTTCTTTCCGTAAAAAGCCCTTGTGGTGATGGACACCATTTTCTTTGAAGAGGAAGTTCCCAAAACCCCACCCCTATAAATTGGGTGTCATTTAAAACTCCTAAATGTCCTTTAGAGTACAAAAGGAGTTAATTCAGTAGTATGCAGGAGGTGGGAGATATTTAGGTTTACAAATGTCCTCTAGAGAGGACAAATTTTAACTGCTGGTAGTCAGGAGGATGTGTGTTCCTATCCATGAGGCATCCCGTTTTCCCTGCAATGGATTGCCTCACCAGACAGTGCCAGATAGGCACTGTAAATCTACATCACCTGCGGGCTTTCACATTGAGCAGCATTAACTACACAGAGCCGTTGTTCACTGACAAGCTGCGCACAAAATTGCGTGAATATGAACATGGTTTTGCGCAGCTCGTCAGTTGATTTTCTATTTGGAGATCAGTGGCTTTCTCCTTGCAACTCTGCCATGCACACCATGGTTGCTCAGTGTTCTCCTGATGGTGGACTCATGAACATTATCATTATCCAATGTGAGAAAGGCCTTTAGTTGCTTAGAAGTTACCCTGGGTTCCTTTGCAACCTCGCAGACTATTACAAGTCTTGCTTTTGGAGTGATCTTTGTTGGTCGACCACTTCTGGGGAGGGTAACTGTGGTCTTGAATTTCCTCCATTTCTACCCAATCTGTCTGACTGTGGATTTGTGGAGTCCAAACTCTTTGGAGATGGTTTTGTAACCTATTTCCAGCCTGATGAGCAACAACAACTCTTTTTCTGAGGTCCTCAAGAGATCTCCTTTGTTTGTGCCATGATTCACTACTGCAAACATGATCAGCCTTTCATAGATCCCTGTTCTCTAAATAAAACAGGGCAGGCAATGACAGCTAATAGTCATCCAGATGGAGAAAAGATTGACTCTAATTTCACCCTCAAATTAACAGCTAATCATAGAGATTCACATACTTTTGCACCGCACAGAAATGTAACACTGGGTAATTTTTCTCAATAAATAAATGACAGAAAATATTTTTGTCTCATTTGTTTGATTGGGTTCTCTATGTCTACTTTCAGGACTTTTGTGAAAATCTGTTGATGTTTTGGGTCATATTTATGCAGAAATATAGAAAATTGTAAAGGGTTCACAAACTTTCAAGCAGCACTGTGTGTGTGTGTATATATATATATATATATGCCCTTGTGACGAAGGGGAATGAGCAAATGCATCCATACATTTGGTGAAGGTGCGGGGAGAACATTGTACTCATAAGCATTGCAGAAGGGCAATACAGAAGGGCAGTCACTTTAAATGATGATTGAACTTCCTAGGATTCAGAATCTTCTTTGGAATCAGGAAATAAATTGAATAAAATCCCTGCCCTATTGATCCTGAGGGCAGGTGTTATTGCTCCATTTCCTAAAAGAACTGAGACCTCATCTGTCAGAGACCTGCACTGTGTCTCTTCTCTCAAAACAGTAGGAACAATCCCTTGAAATTGGGGTGGCTTGGATTTGAATTGGAGCCTGTATCCAAATTTCAAGGTGCTCAGCACACATGCACATTGAGTGCATTGGCACCAGTGGAAGAGATGTTGACTGGAAAAACATGGGGCCAGAGGTTGATAACCGTCAATGACGGTTTCTTCCACCTGGTGCTTGTGTGCTGGAAGTCTCTGCTTGTCATATCCTACGAAAGGACTGCTGGACTCCTTGTCTTGGTCTTATGGGTGCCCCTTAGGCAGCAGACCCACACTGACCTACGAAGGACTGGCTTGATTCTGCCCGAGCCCAATTACTGCTCCCAGCTGTTGTCTGTAGCCCATGAGTAGCTGGTGCTCAAACCATTGATCGAGTCAGTTCCTTTGTCCTACGATACTGCTCCAAGGCCGCTTTTGCAGGGGGTCCAACGATCTCCCCAGGCACTAATGGTGCTGCAATGACTGCCATGCAGTCTTGATCCAACAGATTAGCTTGAGATAGCCGTACCTGGCTATATTGGCCATGGATTGTGCCAGGGCTTGGGCATCCACACTTGTTCCTCAGATCAGCATCTCAACCGCTCGCAATGTCTCTAGGGTGTTTTCTTAATTTGTCAAAGTGGTGGACAATTCCTGCAGCAGACCTTCTAAATAAACCAAGAGGAGAGAGTTTGTGCATGCAAGTCTTGCCAACAAGGCAGAGGCATGATAGGCTTTCCGCAGCTAACTGTCGATTATCCTACAATGCTTATCCTACAAAGGCGTGTAGCATCTCTTTCAGTCCTAGCCGTAGCCCCTGTCAACATAGCAAATGTGGGTCTGATCTGATGGGCTGTAGCAAGCCCATAAGCTGTTGCCCCTGCCAGGTTGCCCAGCTGTATCCTGGAGTGCAGTAGAACTAGGGCCTTCCATGAAGACTCTAAATCCGTTACAAAATAGGGAAGTATTGGCAACCCCTCTGTTTTATGACACTGAGGGCCTCTATCAAACACTGAGGTTGATGTTGAAGCAGCTTGGGAAGGCAGTTTTGCACACTCAGCTGCTCTGGAAATCACTGCTTTGTCTGATGGGTCTAATGGAATCGTATCTGAGGCATCCTAAGCACTATCCCTTGTTTCTGACTGTTTTTCTGGTTCTGAAGACCCAGAATTTTCATCTTTTCCAAACACTCCAGACGCTGCCACAGACAGCTCATCAGAGTGTCAGCATGGATGTTTTGACAATGGCACCCTCAACTCTGGAGGTTCTGCAGCCCATTGTTGAGTCTGCAACAAACTTTTCAGGGTCTCTTGCATACCTTGCATTTGCTTCTGAAGCTGACTGATGTCCCTTTCTACATGCTTGCACTTACGAGCTTGTTTACATCTGACCCCTCCATCCTGAGGATCCTGTTCAGACTGAAGTAGCTCTTTGCCTGCAGGAATCTCAGAGGGTAAACCAATGGTGTCCTCCTCTTGCATCGTAACACAAGGAAAGTTAAATCAATTTTTCAAGCTTTCTTCTCCAAAGACCAAGAGGCCTCTTTGTCTGAATTATAATAATAAGATTCCCACACTGCGATCACAGACTCTCTGTGACATGGCAGCTTTCACACTTACAGGTGAAGAGGCCCCCCTTGGCTGTTTGTTAGGAACTACCTCTAAAACGGCATGGTTAATTTGATATACTGTCTCCTGACAGCTCACCCTTAGCGAGGCTGACCTATACTGTGGCGTGTTGACTGAGATGAAATACAACTACTCAATTACTAAGAGTGTGCATGCTTATCTTTGCTGAGTATCCCCAGGGAATGGTAAAGAGTTCCTGGGCACTGAATAAATGCTAGTGAGAGAGCAGAGTATTTATTGCTGTAGCATTCAAGGGTAAAGGCCTAAACTGGAGAATAATACACCCTTAATTATAAAGGTTCCAAAAGGGGCTTTCGGAGCAATGCCATAGAAGAACCCAAAGAACCATGCAGTGAACAGTTTTTAAAAGAACTTAAAAAAAAGGTTCTTTAGAAAAATCTAAAAAACATTTTGTGGAATGGAAAGGTTCTGTGGATTTTAAAGGTTTTTCATGGAATCACAGATGCAAATAAAGAACCTTCATTTTAAAGAGTGAGTCTCAACAGGTAATTACTGGACAGCGGATGCAGAAGAAATGTGCTTACCTACATATAGTTCTATTTAAGTAAGTAAATAAATACATTTTTATTTTAAATGGAAAATGGACAAGTTGGACTGTTATTTTCCAGCATACATGTGAACATGCATATCAGAATGCTCTTTCATCATCCCCGTGTTGGACACACTCGTCAGGTTCTTGCAAAGAGACAAATAGGCTGTGTTGGAGTCCAATGTCACTAGAGCTAAGTAGTGGAGAAAGCAGGAAGACTTTATAACAAATGAATATTTATGTGTCAGTGTTAAAATGTAAAATTTGTTTAATTTAAATGTAATTCAAGTATGTATATAATTTTCAGTGTTAAGTGCTTTTTGGGGTCTTTTTTATTTTTTATTTGGTCTATTTTTAAACATCCTGACACAGTAACAACATTGGCTTAACCAATAGTGTTTTAGGATGGGAATATCTGGTTGTTTGACCAATTGGAGCAGGTGGAAAAGTTTTGGAAAATAAATATCTTATAAATAAATATCTTGCTCAAAGTCACACTACTAATTAGCTCATCAATTTCTGCATCATCCCTTCCAGATTTTGCTTTAGGACTGTTGTTTTCTAGACTAGATCTTCAACCTCTGCTTTTACTCTTAATAGCATTTATGATTTGGAATAATACAGCTTTTGGAAAGCATCCAAGCAGTTTTATTACTAAAAGCAATCAGCGTTGATAAGTTTACGCTGAGTCACTTTGAAATGTCATCTTGATCATCATGGTTACAAACACTAAAAAGACCAGTGCAATATGGGGCGTGGAGTCCACTCAGCTTCCTACATAAAAAGCCAAATAGTGAGACAGGTTGGTTTACAGAACCAAACCGATCATCTTTAAACATGGTGGAGTTAAAAGGCATGCAGTGCTCTAGTGACGGGCCAACCGAGGGTTGGGTTTAGAAATGGTCAAGCAACTCCTGGAGGCTCGTTGCTCAAACATTTTTGCTGCATGTCGTGACCCAGATGGGCCAAACTCTGAGGTGAGTATTCAGGAGCTTTTGAAGACAGTTCAATAACAGTTGGTAAATGTGCATTTGTCTTTTGGACTATATTTGACATCGCAATAGACAGTTTTTGGGGTTTGAAATAACATCACATTTTTCCTGCTACTATTAGATGTTGCTGATCCATGCATTATCAAAGAGTCTGCCAAAAAAGTTGGTTCTCTGCTGGGGAAGAATGGCTTGAACCTGCTTGTGAATAATGCTGCAGTGTTGCCACAAAAAAACCATGCTGACCACCACTGTTGAGGACATGCAAAACACCTTCAACACCAATGTGATAGGACCTTTATTTGTCATTAGGGTAATGCAATCACTTTTGGGAACAAGCTGAATCTAAAATGAGGCTTTATTTCTTGTGGTGTCTGAAACACTTGGTTGTTAATGTCTTGAGTACCTGCCATATTTGCGTATAGCAGCTAAAGCCAAGGGCAGACCAGGGATGTCATGTGATAAAGCAGCTGTGATCAACATATCCACAGATTCAGCATCTATGAGCATCATGCCAGTAATGAAAGAGCCATTCCCACTTTTCCCATACAGCATCAGCAAGGTATGCAAGAATCCCAAGACTGTTCTGATGGGCTTCATCAGAAAAATCCTCATTTGTAAGTGGTTTGAAACTCAATTAAAATCATATATTTGGAAATGTTTCAGTATGAAAAGGTCAGATTAGATTTCAAATAGTTTAATGTGTAATGTCCCTGAATAGAAAAAAGTAATTTTTTCAAAAAGTAAACTATTTGAAATTGAATGTAATATCACAACGAGTGTGCTATTGAGCTGTGTGCAAAATCACCTTTGTATACAGTTCTAACAAAAAACGTTTTAACTGATTTGAAACTTTGTCATGCATCTGTTTTCCTTTCAGTCTGGTCTTAACATGTTGACCAAATATACCACAAGGGACTTGAAGGCAGATGAGATCCTCTGCATTTCCATTCACCCAGGATGGGTGAGGACAGACATGGGGGGAGATGAGGTAAATCTAGATTCAGTAATAAAGGAATCTCTCAGGACCTAAACAGAACATGAGGCCTGAATCACAAAAGCACACTGATGCAGGCCCGGATTAGCTAATCGGGAGCACCGGGAAAATTCCCGGTGGGCCGTTCTGTTTTTTGGCTGTGAGGGCCGGTACTGTCATGCCACTGCTATGGGGTTAAAATATGGATGCCCGTATTTAAGGCATCAAAGAAGCGTCCCGTATGAAAGTTATAACACAGTTTGTCCCATATTCGCAGGCATGCGCCATATGACCACCAGACCATATAAATAACAAATTCTCAAATGATAATCATTAATTTTGCGCAAAATATTGTTTTATTTGTGAACGTAGCCGATTGAAGAAGGCTTTAAGACCAAGCTTCTAGCGCATTCTTAAACTTGGACCTCATTTTATTGAAGTAGAAATCCAAGCACCAGAAGCAGCCCACACTCAGCCCACAAGTTTTCTTTAATTGAAAAATATGCATTTTCATTCATTCATAGGCTATATGGTTGCAATAATAGCCATTTTAGTTAAAAAAATTTAAGTGCATTGACGTTTCATAGACGTTCAGTTGTTATGCTTTCAAATTTCTTGCCATTTGTATGTATGTAATGTCACAGTATTTTCACCTCCTAAATTACTACACTACTTGTGCGGTCACGATTTTATAATGGCACAATTTACTCAGGCCGATGACTTTTTTTGTATGACATCAAAATAATTTTTAGAATATAGGTTAAGCAAAACAAATGTGATTATTTCTGAGAACTTTTTAACTGCAGGCAGACATTATGGTACAGTATGCCTACAAATATTTAGTTGGAGATATGCGAGCAAAAAATAATAGATTAAAAAATTTATAATAAAGTGCAAAGGTGTCGCTGAAAAGGCCAGTAAATAATAATAATAAAAAAACAAAGATATAGAAAAATATAATGAATTACAAGTCTGTAGAGAACAGTGTGCTATTGCAGACTTATATACTGAAGTTTTAATTACATTATTGTAATAGCTATAGTCAGTCGTGAACTAAAGTGGGCCGCTCTAAGGCATGAAACTCCAGGGCTGAAAATGACTCCCACTCCGGCCCTGCACTGGTGGTCTCTTTTTTGATAATTGCTACACTATTTTAAATGCATGTTCTTCCCTGTTTGCCCACCAGGCACCTATTGATGCCAGAGAAAGTGTGGAGGGGATGCTATGTGTCATTGGTAGCCTTACTGAGAAGCAGAACTGTGCATTCTTAGACTACACTGGAGAAACAATGCCCTGGTAAACCAGAAAAAAACTCTTAAAAGAGGAACTTTATCAAAGGGCTGATCCAGATGACCTATTTTAACCAATATAAACAAAATAAGCATAGTCATTAATGTTTATGACATGTTAAATTTCATTCTCTGTGTGTTCAATACAATAAAACAAACTAACCTAAACAATACTTCAATATTCTGCCATTTATCTGAACGCATATACTTTTTGTGCTGTATAATTTGCCATTCATCATTTAAAAAAACACCATCACAACACATATTTAGTATTTAATGTTAAGTGTTTTCTGACAGCATTTCTACATTACTAAATGCACCTTAGCAAGCAATATGGGATGGGACTTAAAGACACGTAATCAGTCTTTTTACATTTTGATCAATATCCTTAAATTGTATAAACTATTACATAGATCTACTGAGTTTACCAAGCTGCTACTTCTACTAAACTTAGCATTGTGAAAAGAGCAATAAATACAACGGGCTTTTCTGATCATTAGACATCACATATCAGTGACATATTTAAATGAGGTAAATGTAAATATTAGTAAATTATCCAAACATTTACTTTGGTAGACAACAAACTGTCCATAAAACATAACATCATGCACTACCAATCAAAGGTCTGGACACACTTGACTGAGCTTCTTGTGCACTTTAAAATCTGTTTATCTAAAGCCTTATGCTTAAATGCCTGAAATTAATTTACACGCATGACAAACTTTTGTACTTTAAATTGACAAGTCATGTCTTGTGGCTAAGAAACTTCCACTGGATTAAAAGAGAAATAACTGTTGGTGGGGAAAAAGAGGCTAGCAGTTATTGGGTAGACCGCTTGATACCGAGGTTTTGAGAAATAATTGAAAAATTAGTCACGGTCAGTTTGTGTTAAGACCATAAAAAACATCGGCTGATAACTACTCTATAAAGAGTGTGCATGGTTATCTTTGCTGAGACTCTAAAAGAAATTGTAAAGAGTTCTTGGCCGTTGAATAAATGCTAGTGAGAAAGCCAAGTCTTTTTTGCTGTAGCATTCAAAGGTAAAGGCCTAATACTACACTCTTAAATATAAAGGTTCCAAAAGGGGGCTTACAGAGCAATGCCATAGAAGAACCATTTTTCCTTCACCAATGATTCATTCAAAAGTCCATTCAGTGAACAGTTCTTATAAGAACTTTAACAAAGGCCTCTTTAGAAAATCTAAAGACCCTTCTGTAAAGAACATTTGTGGAATAGAAAGGTTTTTCATGGAACCACAGATGCAAATAAAGAACCTTTATTTTAAAGAGTGAATCTCAACAGGTAATCACTGGACAGCTAACGCAGAAGAAAATTCCATGACAGACACATTTAAAATGTGCTTACCTATATACTGTATGGTTCTATTTATTTATTTAAAAATATATATATTTATTTATTTTTTAATTTCCAGCATACATGTGAACATGCATCCCAGAATGCACCTCTTAAGTGAGAATGCCCAAAGTGTGCAGAGTTGGAATCCAGATGAATGGTGGTGACTTTCTATGAAAATTGGCCACATCTGGTCATACTTCAGTTTGACTTATTTTATGATTTGATTTAATTCTAAAACCTGGAAAAATAGTAATTTAGTAGAATAAAAGGTAAACGTTTCCAAATCTTTGACTGGTACTGTATAACTGAAGCAGAAATACGTCAATAAAACTGGCATCACCAGGAGGCACTGTTCCATACTGCCACTCTCACAGGGCAGATCTTCAGCGGCCCTGGATTGTTCCCATTTATATTTGCCCCCGGACAGAAAAAAGGAAACATTGTCTCAGTAAAGTGGTCATTGAATGTGTAGATAGGTGTGACACCCACTGAATCAAAGAAGCTGACCTCTCCATTATTATAGTCGATCTTCACCCGAACCCTTTCCAGGTGGCCCTTCAGGTTGAGCGGTGTATGTGGGGTGGTCATGGCCGTGTACTTCCCATCAGAGAGAGCGATGGTCCAGAATCCTCCTTCGGCACAGCCTGAGATTTTGCCTTTCCTGGCTACTGATTCTTTAACCACACCAATTACCCAGTCATTATTTTGGCCCACGTCCACCTCCCAGGAATGACATCCTGAGGTGAAACCCTTGGAGCCCAGTACAAAAACAAAGTGGTCAAAGCGCTCGGGGTTATCAGGCAGCTCTTTCATCGTCCCTGTGTTGGACACACTCGTCAGGTTCTTGCTAAGAGACAAACAGGGGTACGCGGTGTTGGAGTCCAACGCAATTGGAGCTAAGTGGTGGAGAAAGGGGAGAAAACATTTTGTGTATATTTATGCACAAATGTATATTTATGCACCAGTGTTAAAATGTCAAATTTGTTTAATTTAAATGTAATTTAAGTGTGTAATTTTTTCAGTGTTAAAAGTGTTTTTTGGGAATTCTTTTAAACATCCTGACACAGTAACATTGGCTCAACCAATAGTGTTTTGGGGCAGGAATATCCAGTTGTTTGACCAATTGGAGAAGGTGGAAAGGTTTTGGAAACCTGTCTGAAAGCAATCATTTTTTGCAATTCCATTTTCCATGTTGGTAATTACACCCATTAAACAGTAATTACACAGCTTTAAAGGGTTAGTTCATCCAAAAATGAAAATTAGGCTGCATTTTACTCACCCCCGAGGCATCCTAGGTGTATATGACTTTCTTCTTTCAGACGAATCCAGTTGGGAGTTATATAAAAAATTGTCTTTGATCTTTCAAGCTCGCAGATCAAGTCACGGTTTCTGGTTATGAGTCTAGTCAAGTCACAGTTGATCATCATGGGGCAAATCAAATCACAGTTTCTGATCATGAGTCTAGTCAAGTCACAGTTGATCATGATGGGGCAAAACAAGTCACAGTTTATGATCATGAGTCTAGTCAATTCACATATACCTGTCTGCCTCTGTTTGACCCTGCCTGCTTCATGACCACGTCTCTGTCTTCTCCACAATAAAGCCTTGCAGATGGATCCGCACGTCTCACGTCTTGTCAGTTCTGTAACACTATCATTGCAGTCAGCAGGTGTTGCATTGCTTCAGTCCAAAAGAAGTTAAATAAAAAGCGCCCATCCATAAAAAAAGTGTCTCACACGGCTCCGGGGGGTGAACAAAGGCCTCCTGTAGCGAATCAATGCGTTTTTGTAACACAAATATCCATATTCAAAACGTAATAATCACTTGAATCTAGCTTGCACTCACTGTTGTAAACGGAAGCAGTTCCGGCCGGATGACGTATGAGGTCGGCTTTGCGCATGCGCCGCTCAGAAGCGACGAACGCGGAAGTGCAGGGGAGAGATCAAAACAAAACAACGGTCAAGAATTAGAAGTACAAAACGAGGATTTGTAAAGAAGAATGTCAGAGGATTTCCATATAAGCCAAGAGGAGACTGGTTTTCCTTTGCTAAAGTAAGGAAACTTTGTTTCCTTTGATCCTGTAAACAAACGTTGGTTTTCAGGAGAGTCACCGGCGTATGCGCAAAGCTGAACTCATACGTCATGCTCCCGGAACTGCTTCTGTTTACAACCCGGAGCCGTGTGAGACACTTTTTTTATGGATGGGCCCTTTTTATTTAACTTCTTTTCGACCGAAGCAATGCAACACCTGCTGACTGCAACGATAGAGTTTGAAAGATCAAAGACAATTTTTAATATAACTCTGACTGGATTCGTCTGAAAGAAGAAAGTCATATACACCTAGGATGCCTCGGGGGGTGAGTAAAACACAGCCTAATTTTCATTTTTGGGTGAACTAACCCTTTAAGAAAGTAAGTGTCATTGATAAATATAATTTAATAGATAATACATTTAATATAATTAAATACCACATTTAATTTGTCTTTATGAATTAGCCACAAACATGTATTGATACAACATATGGGCTATTTCCAGAAACATTAGAAGTTTTTGGAATGACACCTATATAAATATTTAATGATATAAATAAGGAAATATAATAATATATTGGAATATAAATATATTACTTTAAAATATTTTTTCATTTTATAATTTTATCATCATTTTACAATATTTTTACATTATATCATTGTATTTGCCATGCTGGCTGAAAACAATTTCCCAGAAAGCTCTACTTTACTCAAAGTCTTCAAATTGGAGCCAAACAACATGATGCAGATTTATAAGATAAAAACGTACACAGAACACATTAGTGATACTCTGAAAGTCTTTGAACTGCAGTTCAGTAATTTCCCTTTCCTGTGCTTCTAATTTTACCTGTCAGACATTCTATTCAAATTCCAACTCCTGAATTTAAAGGGAACCTATTCTGAAATTCTAAATGTTTACACAAACTCATCCAACGCTGTAGTAACTGAACACTCACTGTATTCCACCAGGCTCTGCATTTTTTCCCACACTCTGAACTGCAGCGAGGTGATGTGCTCCGCAACGTCAATTAGAGAATTGGGGACGTTTTCTGGTTCGTTAAATGTTATCTGAGCTCTGGAAGGACATTCATTCAGGTTAGTTGTGGCTTTTATGCAAATAGATCAATCAAATTCTTTCAAATGTACAATGTACCATTACCTCTTTTTGACATTCTTGTAGTTCTGTGTGAAAAAAGTAAAATCAGTTACTTGCGCTAACATTTGTATAAACTTGATAAGATTAGTTAACAATCCAAATACAGCAGGTTACCTGTAAAAAGAGGCTGTCAGCATTAGCAATCTCGTTTTCAATGGCCATGACAGCCTGAGAAAAGGTGAGTATATCACAAGCGATTATGTCGGTTTTTTTCTTCATCGTCTGTTTCTTGGTCTCTTCTTCTTCTGCCAGCACAGCAATCCTTGCAGCTTCCTCCTTCAGAAGAAATTGCCGAAGCTCTTCAAACTCCTCGTGAATTTGTTTCTCTGTCTGTTGTCTTTGGTTCTATGTGAATCCAACATAAAGAAGGCAATTAAGTGATTATCCCAGTTATCTGTTGATGGTTAGTGTGTCATATGATGTTTGTTAGTGTGGATCTTGTTCTTTGTTGATACCTTGATGTGGACAGTTATATCATCACATTCCTGTTTGGCCTCATAGAGGCGTCGAAGGCTTTTCTTAAGTGGGATGACAATCTGCCGCATTTCCTCCTGGACAAAAAAAAAAGTACATCTCAATCCAACAATGTCCAAAAACAACCCTCTAGGACAGTTTGTAAACCGAAAACAAGAATCCCACAAGATTTTAAAATAAATTAATAACAATATAGAAATTACGCTAAAAAAACAAGTTCTAACTCTAGGAAAACACATATTTACTATTAATGTCATTGCTTTTGAAAACTGTATTGACTTTGCCTCAGTTTATTAAATTCCCAGATATTTTCAAGTTTTCCATGACCATGAAAATTAGTTTTTTCAAGAACACCCACCAGATTCCACAATTGTAATTTAGTAATGGTAATTAACCAACTTCATGCATTTTTGTTTTGGCAAGGTAATCTGTATTATATCATTAAAACGCAAAAAATAATCACGTAATTATTGAATATAATGTATAATAATATATTATTTAACATAGTAATCAAACTGTATGTATACATTCTGGCAGCACTTATTGTTCTACCTTTAGTTTATGCATATTAAATATTTACAATTTAAAACAATTTACAAAATATCTTTAGCATCACAGTAATAGGAATCGAGAATAATGACAAATACAATAAAAATGTCTGGATGCATTATGGTAACAAGAATTTTTGAGGGTTAACGTGTGTCAAATCAATTTCAAAATAAAAACAACCAAAAGCCTTATTATTATTTAGCCTTAGTATTTTGGCTTATTTGTGGTACAAAAATAAGCTTACTTTGAAAATAATTTCTTAAAAGAAGAAACATAATACATCATCACCTTGAGATCATTTGCTGCTTCCTCCAAAGGACACACACTGTGGCCTTGATGTTTCTTGGACGTTTGACAAACACAGCAGAGAACTTCTTCATCATATTGGCAGAACAATTTCAGTCCCTCTCCGTGAGTGGCACAGAGAGCCTCTGGTTTAGACGTCCCGTTGGCTGAATATGAGCCCACTCTCGCAGACGCTTGTCCTTTCAGCTCCTGTGCGATGGCGTCGCACACGTTCTTCAGAGCCAGACTCACGGTGGGCTCCGTCAGAGAACACTTCCTCCTGCACACAGGACATTCCCTCTTGGCCGCCTTCTTGTTCCAGAAGGCCTGAAGGCAGAGGCGGCAGAAACTGTGGCTGCACTTCAGGACCACAGGATCGGTGAAGATCTCGCAGCAGACCGGACAAGAGAGCTCATCCTCTAAGGGCGACTGCGTGTGGGACGACAAAGCTCTCGGGCGCAGAACTGGGACATTTTTAAGGCTTGGAAGGGTGTTTGCTCTTCCAGGTTGCGAGGAAGCCCTTGGTCGCAAGGGCATGGCTGTCTGGTGTTGCTGGAGTGGAGTCCACTTGCTTTTGAAACCAAAAACGTGATGAGCCCAAGCTACTCCTGCAGTGTTTCATCTAGACCACAAGCCTTCCACAAGCACCCTCACGTTCCAAAAACAAGTCTGTCCTTCACCAATAATGACCTTTTATAGAGCCGTGACTATCCTTAACTTGAAATACCATCACAAAATTCTCAGAAGCCAGTCTTTTGACCACACCTCGTCCACTAGAGCACTGGGTTTTTATTTACGTCACTCTAATATATGGTCTTGGTTCATTATTGGATCAACTGGTGCTTGAGGGGAAAACAAACCGCCATTGATCCGTGAAATGTTTGGTGTAAGCATTATTGTTTTGGGAACTCGGAGGCAACGTGAGGGGTTGCAAGAAAGCAAATGCTTTCCAAATGCTGCAGGGACATTTACGCAAAGTAACTTATACAGAAAACTCCACATATAGCCACATGAGTGGAAAAAATTGCAAAAATGTGTGTTTCTAACAGGCTAACTTACAAATACTATACCAAATCACTCTTAAATCATATTTTCAGTGCAGGTCACTTGTTCCCTTATATGTCCACAATGGTAATGCAAAAGTAAAGAATGGAAATATGCCCTTGGTGAGGTTGTTCAGCCAAGGAGAACGAACCCAATGTTTCAATGAACAACCGTAAGAAGGAAACACCTACTGCTTTCCAGACCATAAAAACAAAACCAAACATCTCATTTTGTTTGTTTTAATATTGTTGAGAAATCTAACAAATAACAATTTGGTGCAATAGTATTTCTGTTAATGAAAAAACAACAACAACACATATAACAGACTTATATCATAATTATTGCCATTTGAAGGTAGTCTGAGACAGAGTAACATGAGGCCATCAAAACCATTACTTCATCAGTGTAAACAATTCATTCTTAAAAACAACGCTTATCTAAATGTGTTCAAAAAGCGTCTAATTAAAAAAAGTGTCCAAAGTAAATCAACGACAAGAGAGCTGTTTAAGCTACACTGATAGCTTTACAGTATGTAAAAGTAACACCAAAACATTTTTTTTTTTCCTTTTACATTTTTGATCTGGGTCCTTTAAACATTAACCTACATCTTCCATAAGACAAGACGCCCGACTAAATAATAAAAAAAAGAAATATAAAGTTGAAAGTTTTAACCATCACATGATCAGTACTTTACATTTCAAACATGCTCTGACTTTACAGATGTGAAATACTACAGTGTTGAACTGCCTGGTTAAAAGAGTAATAATCAGCTCTGAGTTCCACTAACTCAACATGTGCTCAGTGTAAGACGCCTGTGTTTGGTCATATTTGCAGTAATATTGTCAGTATCTTGGAAATGCTCACTGGACTGGTGGTTGTATAGCTTTTTTTGTAAACACATCAACACTATATACACTCAAATCAATACCATACAATCAATACCATCAGTGCTTTAATATTAACTTGTAAGTAGGGCTGGGCAATATATATATTTTTTTTTCCCAAAAGCCATGTTTTGCATGTGTGTGCATATGTATACACACAACATGGATTTTCAAATCTGAAATGAAACTAAGCCCAACTTTTAAGCCCTTCATACCTCCTCCACTATTCCTTTAAAGGATAATTACTGTAACAGGTGAAACACTATCTGTAATACTTCATGATATTTCTTAATACTGATTTTACTGATAAAAAAAGAAAAAGATTTCCTTGTGTTTGGCATTATGCAGTAGTTTACCACACTACTAAAATGAAAACGGATGGTCTATTTCTTTCCAATTTCTTTTACTCTTTTAAAATAAGAGCTAAGCCACAGAACTGGAAATGTAAAGCACTAGAGGTCATTTAGAAACGGTTCACTGCAACAGCTTCAAAGCCACTTGAAATCCTTTGTATAATAGAGAACAAGAGTACATAACAAGACAGCACATGCTTTAGGGAATCATTATAGTGTTGATAAGACAAATGGTCCATGATTCTGCCATGGGACGGGTCAGATCCACACCGCAGAGGTCACTACAGTGCAAACCAGCATTGCCTTGATCTCTGCACTGCGTGTTCTGTGCCTTACCGTGCGATTTATACAGCGTCGGGCAACACAGTGCAAGTGAAAGTCACAGTATGCAACAGAGTAACCTCACAGGGATACCAAACACGGGCCCTGGAGTAAACACCTTGCAAATTCAATGAGTCTCAGCATCTTTTGCTAAATATCCTACTAAATAAGACATATCATTTAAGTGATTAGGCTCAACCTAGTCAAATCTGAATACAATTTTAAAATGCATTCAATGTAGTGTCTTCATAACATTTGCATAACATAAAAAAAAAGTGGAGTTAAAGGCCTACATACAAGTGTTTCCAGCGTTCTTAAAAGCATCCCAGCATATGATCCCAAAATCAACAAAAATAAAACTCAATAGTGTTCCTAGAATTACCACTTTTAGCTATTTCTAAAATTACACCCGACCGACCTTTGCATCGCCGATGGCACCCCACACATCAAACACAAACTCATCTGGAAATGCAAAATCACCCAGAGTCTCATCCAAAGCTTCGGCAAATTCATCCGGGTTCTTTTTGTCCTTGCCGAGCTCCACCATCGTGGCAGCTGTAAATGAGTGTGGGAGTTAGAAACACCACTTAAAAAAAACAACTGTATCAAAACAGCAATATGCAGGGAAACATACCAAGTTCACTGTCTCTAATGCCCATGTAGCTCTCCAACAGATCATCGACTTTCTCGATAGCTTTTTCTTCAAATGCTGATGGCTGCAACACAAAGAATAAATGAAATATTACAGATTACCTCACTCTGATTAGATGATTGATTAGATGATTGTGCCATTGTGGTTGGTTGTCTGTGATATTTTTCTAAAATGATGTTGCAAACTGTACTGATTAGTCACCAGAATAATGTTATCTAGCTGGCATAGCACGAGGTAGCATAACACATAAGGTTTTGCCGAATTTGTAAAAATTGTGATAGACTTGAGAGCATCAGTAAAAATATTATAAACTACAAAACAATCTTTAACATCTCCATTACTGAGTACAAGTGTGTTTATGAATATATATATGGTGTATATATATATATGTGTATATGCGTATGTATATACACATGTATACATATATATGTATATATATATATATATATACTGCCATTGTGGTTGGTTGTCTGTGATATTTTTCTAAAATGATGTTGCAAACTGTACTGATTAGTCACCAGAATAATGTTATCTAGCTGGCATAGCACGAGGTAGCATAACACATAAGGTTTTGCCGAATTTGTAAAAATTGTGATAGACTTGAGAGCATCAGTAAAAATATTATAAACTACAAAACAATCTTTAACATCTCCATTACTGAGTACAAGTGTGTTTATGAATATATATATGGTGTATATATATATGTGTATGTGCGTATGTATATACACATGTATACATATATATGTATATATATATATATATATATACACACACACACAAACACAAGCACACATATATTTTTTTTGACTACAAGTGTATATATAATACTTATGAATATATTTATGAATATATGGAATCAAAATATAACCGTTTAATTTCCAGCTTCTTGCAATTTGTCTTTTAGTAAAGAAAAATCTTGTGAAGAAAATGCTTGTAAAAAAGTGATTTGATGCATTTTCATGCATAAAATGCAGGCAAAGATAAGAGATATTTAATTTAAAATAAGTAAATATCACTGTTTTTTTTTTAGATTTATTTTTTGGCGTTTTATGCCTTTTATTTAGATAGGACAGTGGGTCAACAGGAAGCGAAGTGGGTGAGAGAGAGGGGGGTGGGATTGGGAAAGGTCCGCGAGCCGGGACTCGAACTCGGAATGCCCGAAGCGTAACAGGACTACATGTCGGTGAGCTGCCCACGAGGCCATTGGCTCCGACAATCACTGTTGTTTTTAAAAAAAAAATTACTGATACATGTAAATGTAATTTCTATAATTTTTCTAGCCACGAATTCGAAATTCCCTAATATTTTAAGGTTTTCTATGACTGTGGGAACTGAAAATATGTATATTTTTCATTACTATATATTAGGGCTGTGATGATAAATCGATGCAGAATCGTGGATGGATTCTCAGATCTTCCGAATGCATCGTAGATTTGAACAGTAGATGGCGCTCTAATCTAGTTTTTATCCGCACTCTCAAATGCTCACGAAAAATAGTGCTAAAGAGCGCTTGTGCGTTTGGCCGAGTTATGCAATTTCACCTTGGCTCAAATATTTTTCATTACTATATATTAGGGCTGTGATGATAAATCGATGCAGAATCGTGGATGGATTCTCAGATCTTCCGAATGCATCGTAGATTTGAACAGTAGATGGCGCTCTAATCTAGTTTTTATCCGCACTCTCAAATGCTCACGAAAAATAGTGCTAAAGAGCGCTTGTGCGTTCGGCCGAGTTATGCAATTTCACCTTGGCTCAAAATGCTTTTATGATGCGAGATTAATGTAAACACAGCCCACTGTACCCACACTACCCTTGTAATTCGCTTCAACCTTTTCGAATTTTATAAATGATTATTTTAGGTTCAAGTGCGTGTAAGGATTTGGAACCAAGCAGAGTATGGCATGCAGCGCCATCTGCTGTTCAAGCGTACAGCCGCTTCTATGAGATCTAGGTTTTATTCATATCAATCACAATCCCATTATATTGTTACATGTGACAATATGCTGAATTGTGAAATACTGTATGTACTGAAGTGTGTATCATATTACAAGACAGCTAGACATGCCTAGACCTTTCCAATCACACAAATGAAAACACGTATCGTTTCCGCCAACTCATGAACTGAATTGACATGACTTCACCGTGCATTTAACCCGACGGTCTTACCAGTTCCTCTACGGTGGCTGGTCCTTTAGACCTCAGACGTAGAGTTCCTCTGCCCGTTCCTAACTGTGCAGAACCCGACCTGCTTCCCGACCGCTGACTGATCATGTCTTTAAAAAAAGGGTAGAAAAAAATCATCCTATCAGATTCACTGTGGCCATCAATGTCAGCTACAGGATATTCAAAAACACTTACCAAATGCCTTCAAAGGTTCCACCAGCTTCAGGAAAAATGTTTTCCCTTTAGGCAGTTCCTTCAGCATCTTGGCAACCTCATAATGGCGGCAGCCAATGAGTATCTGCCCGTTGATTGACTCGATCATGTCGCCCACGTTGATGACCTGGATCTGATGAATAATACTGCCTTCTCTTATTCTCTGCAAAGGAAACAGATGATTACAGCTTTGCAGCAGGCTGGGCGGTATGACTGGTCAAGATGAGGTTAAACTTATTATTAAGACGTGTTTGGTAGGTACAACGTGGTAGGGTGTATACTCTATACCAGGGGAGGCGAACTCCGGTCCTGGAGTTTTCTATTGTAATATATTTTAAAATGCAATTTATTCCTGTGATGACAAAGCTGAATTTTCAGCATCATTACTCCAGTCTTTAGTGTCACATGATCCTTCAGAAATCATTCTAGTATGATGATTTGCTGCTCCAGAAACATTTTTTATTATTATTATTACCAATGTTGAAATCAGATGTGCTGCTTAATATCTTTGTGGAGACTGTGATATTTGTTTTGCTGGATTCTTTGATGAACAGAAAGCTCAAAAGAACAGCATTAATTTGAAATTATATTTTTTGCAACATTAAAAATGTCTTTCCTGTCACCTTTGAACAATTTAATGCATCCTTGCTAAACAATAGTATTAATTTCTTGTAAAAAAAAAAAATACATTTTTTTTGACAGCATTGGAATATGTATTGAAAATGTACTCAAGCTGTAACATTAAAATTTGGTCGCATAGCAAACTCTTAGTTTTACCATGAAAATCATGAACGTACTTGCATCCGTAAAAAAATCCCAGGTCATTCCTCTCACCTTAATGAAAGCATAGCCAGCTCCATTATCAGTGATGGTGAGCCCCAGTGCATCCTCTCCTTTAAAGACATCCACCTCTTTTTTCTGGCCCTTCACATGAGCAAATATAAAGTCCTCTAGTCCGATCTGGCCACCCAAAAGTTTATCCATGTCCACTTTGTGAGTATTCAGTGTGCAAAACATCACCTGGCATAAGGACATAATCATTTAGTTAGTATAATCACCAAGGCCTGCTTTTATAAAACAAAGGGAAATCCCGCTCACATCTGTTGGAGGAATCCCAAAGGCCTCTCCTATCTTAGCGTAGAGCTCACGCACATTGCTGAAGCCCTCGATGCGACCCGTGGGGCTGCCGTGAGCCAGCTGGGTGTGGAAGATCAGGCGAGGTCGCAGGCTGGTGGGTGGAGGTGGTAGGCCCTCATGGGCAGCTCCTTCACCCAAGCTGACCCTGCCACCATCCAGGCCATCCAACCCTGGGACGTTCAGTCCAGCTCGGATGGGCTCGGCCTCCTCGTTCTCCACCAGTGGAGATGCCTTCTTTCTGCGTCCCAATCCAAGTGGCATTTTGGATGCTGCCGTCTTCGTTTCTTGTACAGGCACAATGTTTTGATACAAGAGGGGTCTGTGCAGCACCTTTAATAATGTGCCCAAATCAAAGTACAAAGTGTCTTGAGTTCAACCCATTCAAAGGAAATCTCCAGACCTGTGATACAAAGATGGACAAACAGCGATCAAAAAAGATACATTTGTAGCAAATTTAATAGACAAGCAAAGAAGATAAATAATAATAATTTAAACTTACAAGGAATTTAATTTGGGGGATATTATAAATCATTATAAATAAAGGACTAGTTGCATACAACCAAAAACAAGAAACAGTTAATTCAAAAGTAATATATTGTACATAATTCTAAATGTAATTTCTATAATTTTGCTAGCCTTGAATTCTACATTTCCTGATATTTCCAGGTTTTACATTACTATTTTTTTCATCATCACTTTTTTGATTTATAATAAGCTTTAATGCATAAATGTATCTTCCATCACTGAATTCAAAATACCCTGGTACTTCCATGTTTTCTATGACTGTGGGAACATATTTTAATGTGCATTTATATTTCCTACATTTCAAGCAATATAAATAAGTGCGAAATTTCATGGTCACTTCTATTAAATCTACGTTGCCATTCTCATACATTAACCACAATTAACAAACTGGGCAGGAAAAGGATGCATTTGTAATAAGGAATTTTATTTACATTTAAAATGATTTAATTTGGATAAAATTCAAAACACCAAAAATAAGAAGAAAACATTTGCTTCTGCCTTGTTTATTTACATAGTCATCCAGCATGCAAACTCGAACAGCAACCTGACTAAAAATGGCAAACTAAACTCAAATACCGACCACAGAAAAAGCACTTTTATGTGTTGAAGGTTCAGGATTAAAGCAGCCTGGCATGTTTCTATTCATAGACTGAAGCTAAAGCGGCTAACAGTGTATATATATAGAGTTAGCATGTTAGCATCGTCTGGACATCACGACACTTACCAAACTAACACTGACAGAGAGAAAACCATGAACCGCTGGGACGTCGGGCTTATAATCTATTCATTGTAAAAGATGACTGTTGAGGAGGGTTAAAGCGGGGGTTAGGGACTATGTTCTGGTAAGTGAGAGAAAGGCGGATAGCACATCACTCAACACAACCTGCAGTTCTTCCTCTACTGACTGAGAAACCAAACAGCAGCTCAAACACGCGCGCACTGCTGCCACCTACAGGAGCTGTAGGGGAAAGCGTTATAGGTTACCATGGCTGCGTTTCCCAGAAGCATCGTATGCCCAAGTAGATCGTAGACCCATTTGTCACCAATGGAGCTAAAATCAATTTAAGCTTACGACGCTTTTGGGAAACGCAGCCCATTGCTTAAAAAAAAAATTCTGCATTTCACATTAAAAAATGCAGCCATTTGAATAAAAAACTGCCCCCACAGCGCATCCAGTGAAGCCTTAGGGCCCCGGTCCCCAGTCCCCTCAGCAGATATCGCTCCTGGATGGCAAATCTGAAAAGTGAATACAACTTCAAATGAAAGTGTTGTTGTGGTACATAAAAATAAGATTACTGTTGCAATACTATTTATTTGATTTGTGTTCAACAAACATACAAGGTTCCCACATTTTTGGATCGATGAACTTCCATGATGTTTTTTTTGAAATTTTAGAATAATTTTTATAAAGATTGCTGGGCAGAATTCATATACCTAAATTGTTATTCTTATTTTAGATACTTAAAACATTCAACAGGTTTTGCACTCCTCACACAAAAAGCAATAGGCTACCATCTAGGGATAAAGAAATAGTTCACCCAGAAAGGAGTATTTGCTGAAAATTTGTTTCTTTAAAGATTTCGAGAATATGAGCATTACAACTTGCTCACCAATGGATCCTCTGCAGTGAATGGGTGCCGTCAGAATGAGAGTCCATACAGATGATAAAACATCACAGTATTCCACATGACTACAGTGCATTGATTATTGCCTTGTTAAGCAAAAAGCTGTGTTTGTAAGAAACAAATCTATCACTGAAGTAACTTTTAAACTGTCACTTCTGGCCATAATAAAACTTCTTCCAGTGAGAAGATCCATCCTCTTTTCCTCTCACATCAAAATCCACCAACATATTTGTTTAGAACTGCTTTTGCTCATAAACATACTTGATATGTGCATATTTCTCTCCTAATTCAGATGAGATGACTTACTGGAGAAAGCAATTTTATGTATAGACAACTCGTATTTTAGCGGGAAACATTTTAAAGTTAGAAACATCTTAAAGGGGTCATATGATGCGATTTCAAGTTTTCCTTTCTCTTTGGAGTGTTACAAGCTCTTGGTGCATAAAGAAGATCTGTAAAGTTGCAAAGACTAAAGTCTCAAATCCAAAGAGATATTCTTTATAAAAGTTCAGTCAGCCACACCTACCTAAAACGGCTCGTTCTAACACGCCCCCACATGTCTACCTCACTATGTGGGAAGATTTGCATAACGCCGCCCAAATGTTCACGCAAAGAAAGAAGGCGTAACTTTTATTCTCGCTGTAGTATTGTTGTTGCCGCCGCCATGTCGTGAAGGCGCTGTGTTTCGTTGTGAAAGCGAAACTACTTTGTTTGGCCTTCCAATAGAGGACACAACTAGAAATCAGTGGTTAAGTTGTATTTACAACACCGTTCCAGAACAGTTTAGCCCAAATATTCAGATGTGTGCAGCACATTTTATGGAGGACTGTTTCCTGTTAGAGTAGACTACAATGCCTGCTGTTCTGACTCACAGACTGTAAGTGCGTTGTTTTATATTTAAAGAATTTGCCACTGACGATTCAAATGTGAGTTTTGAGCAGTGTAGAGTAGCACTTGTTGTTTGTCATTTCTCCGATCACAAATGCAGACATGGTTTTATGTTTACGCGGCACGATGCAACGCAACGCGTAAAAACACAGTACAAGTTATTATAATGCGTAATTATGTCCCCATTGGATGCAACAAATGCCTCGTTTATAATGGGTTTTAATGTTTTTGTCTCGTCGCTCCGGCCGGACAGGGCATCACAGTATGGTAAGGGGCCTAACATTTCCGTCTCACGCTTGAGGTATTCGGCCAATCACAACGCACTGGACAGCTGGCCAATCAGAGCACACCTCGCTTTTCAGACCGATGAGCTTTGTAAAAATCGACGCGTTTCAGAAAGGCGGGGCATAGAGGAGAAACAATAATGTACAGTATGTGGAAAATAATGTTTTTTTAACCTTAAACCACATAAACACATTTCATTACACCAAATACACAAAATAATGTTCTTTTTAGCAGCATCATATGACCCCTTTAAAGATGGATTTGTTTCTTACAAACACACAGCTTTTTACTTCACATGATGTTAATTGATGGACTGGAGTCATGTGAATTATGGATTGTTTTTATCAGTTGTTTGGACTCTCATTCTGACGGCACCCATTCACTGCAGAGGATCCTTTGATGAGTAAGTGATGTAATGCTAAATTTCTCCAAATCTGTTCTGATGAAGAAACAAACTTATCTGCATCTCAGATGGCCTGAGGGTGAATAAATGTTCAGCTCATTTTCATTTTTGGGAGAACTATATTCCTTAAGCTCGTTCACAGAGAATAGAGAAGACAGAGGAACAGCTCAAGCATTTAAAGAGGTAGACGACAAAACTGCAGAGTGCACTTACAACAAATAGCACATTATCATCTATTGGTGTGGACATTAATATTCATTATAGTTCTTGATGTGAACGGGCCTTTGAACACATCAGTTGTGTAGAAATAGAAAAAAGTACAACTTTTCTAAATACTTACAACTCCTGTAGCGCTGACAATCACAATAACACTTTTCCATGATCATGTATGCATTCTTGCATACAAATACAGTAACAGACTTACTACAAGACAGCACTTGTAAAGCCTTTAATTGCAAGGAATAAAAAACAATTACGCATATGATAAAGAATTGTGAAGCATTTCACAAAAAAAATAGCCAATATCTTTTTACAGAAACGCACAAATTCCATAACGTTGTGAATTTCAAATAGCATGCTGATGATGCAGCAATAATGTGTGAGGTACTTTAAACTGTGCATATGTGCCATAGCAATCTGCATACGTTTGGCACAAATACTGTCATTCCTCATAAAATTACTTCTGGTAATGGCAGTTCTAAGATGCAAAATCCAATAAAGTCTATAAAATCGCCATTATCTCATCATTGTACATCATCTCAATATGTGCACTACAATAACAGCATAAATATGACTAAGTAAAATAAGAGTGTGTTTCCAGGGCCATGAAAGAATATTATGAATTCTTTTCAAGCTACATTTATTGCAAGCAAAAAAGGTTTAAGTTGTGTTTAATGTTTTATAGTGTAAATTCCCACAAATGAATGCTCCTTAGCAAATTAGAAGTCTTGAACGCTGAAGTGTGTAATTTTGCAGCAACTACACCCCATTTATGCTTTCCAAAACATCACCCATTAATAGTTAATTAAAGCTACATTCAGGAATTTTTAAACCTGAAATGTACTTGGCTGCAACAAACAAATAGAGGAGGGATGGTCTGAATGGAGCAGTTATGTGCTCAAAGACACAATGGCGACATGGAAATCACAGTAACCTATCATGGATCAATCCTAGCTGGAGAAAGCGAGTGTTGTCTGCACTTCAAATGTGCGGTCACATTTACCATTGCTCAGTGAATCTGCATGGTCGAAATCCAGTTTCTCCAACAGGAATCTATGCGTTTGGGAATTCCGTGTGAACGTTTCAGCGACGGTTTCAAAGCAGTCACAGAAATTCACTGAGTTCAGCCCAAGAAAGCTGCTTCATTTGAAAATCTGCGTGGGGAAAATGTTTGCCCCCACAGATTCCTATTCTCCTTATTTTTAACGTACGAGCTGATGCAGCCATTTAACTTGAATGTGCGAGGCATCCGTTGTCTTTCGCTTCCAGTCATTTTAATGAAAAAATTGCTCGCTATACTGCTTGACATCGCAAACAGGCATTTCTTATATTATTTTAATGTATTGTCATAATTATAAACACACTGGTTTGCAGCACAAGTAGTTTTATTGTACTTATAGACCTTGTAGCTTTCGCCCCTTTTCTGCACTGCGCTCGTTGTCTTGTCTTCCGTTTGTATTTCCACAGCGTTACCGTAAATTCACATGAATTTATAAATTAACCACTCGTTTAAAAATATTCCCAGTCTACTGACATTTATGTCAATCGCTTCAAACATTACAATGTTCATGATAACTTTTGTTAGCTCTGCATTAAGTAAACCCACCAGCTTATTAATCTTCAACAGTGATGCTATTGAGCTACCACAAAAATGGAAGTTCAAAATTCTAAAAACTAACATTCTAAAGATGGCTGCACACTTGCTTCTCTGACGCATAAGGTCTATTCCAAGCGGAAACCTTCCTGTCGCTCTCTTGAATCCGACATGGAAGTGACTTTAACTGCAATTCATCAACTGACTGCTAGAAGACATGTTCCAAAAGGGAGTCAATCCCGTAGACCCCCATGTTAAAATGGGCAACTTTACAGCAGAAAAAAAAAATACAACTGTGAGGGGGTGGATTTTTTTTTTTAATAACTCATCAGTTTACATTATAATAAAATTCTGCATAATTAAGGGCGTGGCCACTTGAGTGACAGGTGGATTGCCTGCTTATAGAGCTAGGCAGGCTTGGTTTCAGCAACTAGGCACCTCAGCTCCACTCACGTCCTGCCTCTTTGCCCATTTCCGATTATCCAGGAGTGACGTACTGCCAAGATGGCGACGGCCGGCTCCACCCACTTGGGGCTTCAAAAATGCTCTTCAGAAACCTATGAGTGACGTCACGGACACTACGCCTATGTCTATGGTCTATTCATCTAGTTATTTACCTATAGCGCCTAATGAATCGGAAATCTCGCACATTCATAGAAAATAGCTTACTTCAACATTGACAAATGAGGTGGATTGGAATGACTCCAATTCCCCAGTGAAATTGTATCACGCAATAGTAAATGTAACCACACTTTAACATGCTCTGGAAGCACTGTGATAATGCTCAGGAGCCCTTGTGAATTTCCTGGGCTCACTCTATGCAAAGAAACTCGGCTCCCCAGCAGCCCCGTCAATGGGATTTCACACACCCACAATCCCTAATGAATCGGAAATCTCGCACATTCATAGAAAATAGCTTACTTCAACATTGACAAATGAGGTGGATTGGAATGACTCCATTTCCCCAGTGAAATTGTATCACGCAATAGTAAATGTAACCACACTTTAACATGCTCTGGAAGCACTGTGATAATGCTCAGGAGCCCTTGTGAATTTCCTGGGCTCACTCTATGCAAAGAAACTCGGCTCCCCAGCAGCCCCGTCAATGGGATTTCACACACCCACAATCGCAATCACACAATCACACACACACACTTCTACAATTACTATTTGAGATCCTCAGAAATGTATAAAATCCTATTGTTCAGCATTGATATTACTGTTAAGTACAATGTTGACTGCTTAGACTAAAATTGGAATATTATTTTAATAAAAGAAAACAAAGGTTCAAGGGGAAAGAAACCTGAAGAAGCAAACAAGAGGATGACGGAGCATTTACTTGGAGGTACTGAAAAACTATGTGTGAAAGTCAATATATTACTTCTGAAATGTTTCACAGTGTTCTGTAAAAGTGCATTGCGATATAAGTAAGCGTGTATAAATAATCTGTTGGGAGTTCTATTGTGTTTCTCTGAGCTTGACTTTTGTGTATTTATCACTGATACTTTCAGCTGCAATAATATCTAGAAAATCAGAAGGGCCCAATCATAGGATCTGTGTGTTGAGAGTCTGTCCTCCAGCGGTTGCAACGCTCAAGGTGGTAGGATCTGAACCAGAGATTCACGGGCACTCGGTCCCAACTTGTCCGGAAATTTCACTGAGAACTCTAGCACCATGTCTCCTCTCTTTTCAGGACATTTGGACAGTGGCAGTCCTTCTCCCACTATCCTCTTCTTCATACCGGGTTTGATGACATCACGTGATGTCACTGTGACAGTTCTACCGTCCAAGGTGGGGGCGCTGATGGTGCAGCCGCATAGAGCCTGAGTAAGTGATGGTTAAGAGAGAATAACAGGATTAACAAGATTTCCTTATTTAACCCTAAGGCTACATGAATAACCAAAATAATATAAAAATCACTATACGCCATACTGCCATTTATCAAAGGCTGCGATTTAAATAAATAAATGCGTCGCCTGTTTCAGAGCGAATTGCGGCACTATGTTTGTTTACACGGGAGCAGCTCATTTCAGCATCTCAGAGCTAGATTCAGAGTAAATGCCACTCCACACAAACTCACCCCTGCTCTGAGTTTGGGTCGCTTATAACATGCAACTGGGAATGCAAGATGCATCAACCATCTTCCCAAACTTGTAAAGAGAAGCACTTACAAATCATCTGTTTTCAACTAAAGAGAACATTTATGAAGTGGTTTTCCACAAAAATAAAATACATATTTTATAATGAAAAACTTTTAAAATGACAGCTATAAATATTAGTATTTTAATTTTACAGTTTAAAATTTCTGCCCAGTAATATGCTAATTTTATTTAATTATGAAATATTACAATACCTATTATCAATAACTTTTTCCCCCCAAATCGTGCAGCCCTAATTTAACCTTTGTATTCTCATTAAAATACGTGAAAATAGCAGTATTTTTTTAGTGATATGCTAATAGCTAGATTCTATTTATACTATGTTAAAATAGCAGGATGTTCTGCTAATTACTCATTGCAAATAGTGGCAATTATCGGCACCTCAGCATTGTAATACATTATAAAACAGTATGCAATAATAACTTATTGAGTGTAAATTTTAATTCGAATTATTACATGGTGCCACCTTATTGGGACAAAAGCCCTCCCTACACCTACCCCATACTTTATTTTCAACTTTTTGATTATTTCCTTCATTTTTATTAAAAATAAATGCTTTTCTGATGAGATTTGATTTGAAATTTGAAAAGGGAGAAAAAAAATGTTTGCCAAAAGGCAGATTCAAATTAAATCAGTATCAACAAAATTCATCTTTGCAATCCAGACATAAGCTGCACCTGAATTGGCATTCAGATTTATTTACACACTGTTTCATTCAGGACATACAATGTAATAATAATGTATGCATTTAGCAGATGCTTTTATCCAAAGCGACTTGCAGTGCATTCAGGCTATAATTTTTTTTACCAGTATGCGTGTTCCCTGGGAATCGAACCCACGACCTTTTGCGCTGCTGACACAATGCTCTACCATGCATTTAACCTGCAGTTCCAAATGCATAAATAATGTTTTGATATATTAAACATAAAACGTTGAATACAGATATTTGAAATAAATAAAAAAATGAAAGATACTTTGAATGTGAAATTAAAACCGCCAGTAGGTGGCAGCAAGTCACTTTTAATAAGCGAGTCATTGCGACTGAACCAAATAATTTAAACGGTTGATTCATTCGGGAACAAAACGTTGTCATGTTACTCAATGACGCAAAACAGCGCTGTGGCTTTGTTTGGAATTATTTTTGTTGTCGAAATAGTGCAAAAACAGACAATATGGTGTCTAAAACGTAATTCTAGTTTATTGAACTGTTTTTAAAAAATCTATATCACATCTGTATATGGTAAGTTTTGGAGAAATAAAGGCACTCTTCGTGTGAAATTGATTAACTATATGAAGTGGTATAAATATACACATTTTCTGCCCCTATCTCTTGAATTTATGATCATTCTGAAAGTATTTTAATAGACTGAATTATGCAGTGAAAGAGCACACTGTAAATGCGCACGCGCACTAGACTTCACGTAATGCGTGCACTCTGTAGGTGTTTTGAATGTTTTTTTGCGTCGTGAGAATATTGAGCAAAATTGCTCACTTGTCATGGTGTTACTTAACTATATCATGTTATGAATAAACTAAACATTTTGAATTTTTACCTCAGTGTGTTTCTTCTGAGTTTATGTGTGCTGTTACGCTCGTTTGTTCTGAAGTCTCTCACAAAAGAGACAGAGTGAACCTCAACAGCACGGCGACCTTGATACCACAAATACACTATCCATTATCAATTGCTGTTTACATTGAATGTAGGCTAATAAAATTAGAAGAATAATTCTCGCGTTTCGATGCTTTGCTAGTTATTTTTTGTCACTTATGTTTTAATAACAAAATTTTATTTTAATAAATTATTATTTTTATTGAGAACATTAAAAAGGTAGTTCAACCTATACAGTCTATGAGCTCGACCTGTATTCTGCTACTGCGATTCTCTCTGATAACGCAGTAACTTACCGCGGGGAAGAAAAATCTTTGGTCTGTCCAATGATTGTAAAGTTATTAGGTCCGTCAGACTGAAGATATTTTAGCGGTAATGTGACCAAAAATATTGAAGACCCATCGAATCCGAATTTAAGACTTTTTAAGGACCCGCGGACACCCTGCATTGAACACTTTTCAAAAGCTTAACAAAAGTTCACTGGTATATATTAATGGATGTTACGTAATTTTATCTCAGCAGCAGACACTAGACACTCACCTCTCGGAGGGATATCCTTGCAGGGTAGATGATGTCAGAGCCGTCCCTCCTAAAAACCGGGTGAACCTTGTCCTTAACCACAAACACTATGTCGGCAGGGATGTTGGTGGGCGTCTCGTCTCCCTCTTTGGGAAAGGTAATCTTGGTCCCCTCCTTCCAGCCACGCTTGATGTCCACGGTGAGGATCTTGTCTTCGGTGCGCACGGTGCAGCCGTCCGGGTTCAGCCTCTTGCGAGAGATCTTCATCTTTTTTGTGCAACCAGAGAACACTTCTTCCAGACTCACTTTGAGCTCGTGCACTACTGGGGGATCTTTCTTCTTTACTCGGCCCCCGTGCACACCGCCTACCCGAGACTTGAAAGATCTGGGAAATCCACCCACTCCTCCCATTCCGAAGGCTGCAAAGGGGTCATCAATGTCCATGTCATCATCTGCGCCCCCAGCAGACGCAAAAAACTGATCGAACGGGCTACGGCCACCAAAGAACTCTGCAAACATGGCGTGAGGATCGCCGTGAAAAGTATAGCTAGGGCCATTGCAGCCACCTCCGGCGTGTCCCTTGAGCCCTGAGGGAGAAAGAAATGGTGTTTACGGAAAAACAGCAGATCAACATTTGGGAAAATATAAAAAGCAGCATATAGAAAGAGCAGAACCAGCTCACAGGAATGACCCAGTCACATGGTACAGTTTGAATTCCTAATCTGGAGATCAGAGGGGGTTTCATAAAGTCCCTCATCAATTCCACCCTACACGCTCCTGTGTTTGCAGCATCCAGAGAAAACTCAAACGGTCACAAAAGGACATCAGGCTTCACTCAAACAGAGACGCTAAAACTTTACTGCAACTGTGGGAGCTCACTTAATCCATACACGCCTCATTTAAAGCCCCAATATACTTCAAGCGAAATCCAAGAGCAAATGGGTGTGATGTAATTTCGAAAACAAATGTGGCCAAAATAGTGTTTGTTTGGAGTGGTGGTTTGAAACTTGCCAAAGCTAACTCTCTGGAAAACATTGCACCTTCTGGAAAACACTTTCAAATTGCCATTGGCACACAATGATTACAAAACAAGTGGGTGTTGGAAATCTTTTCAGGTTCATTTTGTCAACAATGGAGCCAGACTGCGACCTCCATATATTTGGAAATAAACCATATAGGTCCTTAAAACGAAGATACCAGAAGTTAAGAACCAGTATTTAAAATTCAATTGCCTTGAGTTACAGGCAAACTTTGGGGAAGAAATGTGAAAAGTGCTTTTCCCAATTTTTTTCCCCCACAATTGGCATATAATGCAACAAAAGTGGCTAAAGTCAATCAACAGATTTAACTAATAAAGTCCATCTTTCTAAAATAATTTCCCTCTCCTGCAATTCGCCTCCAAATCTCAGGTGAAAGGTCAAAATCTCATTTTGACTCCCCTCTACAAAATAGTTTAGCTATTGCTCCGGAAATATTCCTCAGTGGCATTCATATTTTTACCATACTTTGGCATAAAAAAATCAATTCCACCAGAGACCTCTGGCTTGAGTTAACACTGAATGACACAGCTGCTCTTTTCTGCTGTCATTTTTGCATAAAGTAAATATCATCAGCAGCATAGTACACACCTACTGTACTGTACGCAACTTAACTGCAAATCTATTTCTTTGCACTCATTT
>NW_015505512.1:496083-527976 GCF_001515645.1 Sinocyclocheilus grahami | reverse complement strand
TAATTATTTATTATATATATATATATATATATATATATATATATACATACATATATATAAAATTGTATGCACTTTTAAAACTTTTTTTTTTTACCCTTGAGTGAAGAACAATAAAAAAAATTTGCGGTGAGTATATCGGGGCCTTTAGAGCAGTGGTTCCCAACCCTGGTCCTAGAGGCACCCCAACACTGCACGCTTTGCATGTCTCCTTAATCAAACACACCTGATTCAGCTCATCAGCTCATTAGTAGAGACTCCAAGACCTGAAATTAGTGTGTGAGAGAAAGGAGACATGCAAAACGTGCAGTGCCGGGGTGCCTCCAGGACCAGGGTTGGGAACAACTGCTTTAGAGAACCACCGAAAAGCAGAAACACATATCAGGGCACATGGCATGTCTCTTTTTAAATAATAATAATAGTAATAACAATAATAATAAAGAAATATCTACAATCTACACTTTTAATAATCAATACAATGTGACTTGTTTCCTTTTCAATTTTATTCATTTCCATAACAATGTTTCCACAGCTTAATTAATAGCATATCATTGCGTGCATCTATCCTTACAAAAAGTACTAAAGGTGTATTATGGTGCCACCACAGTACATTTTAAGGGCTGTCCATCTATCTATCCTTTATCTATAGCGGGACAGTGACAGCTCTTACCATCCTCTCCACATCTGTCATAGATGTCTTTCTTCTTGGCATCGCTCAGGACATCGTAAGCTTCGGCGATCTCTTTGAATTTATCTTCTGCTCCGGCTGATTTGTTTTTGTCGGGATGAAATCTTAAAGCTTGTTTTCTGTAGGCTTTCTTGATCTCCTCATCTGAGGCGCCCTTCGCTAGCCCCAGGATCCTGTAATAATCTTTACCCATCACAACACTCGACTAAAACCCCGCTGTTGTTCAACTACCTGTTTCCATACGTCGATATCCTCCAAATATTGACCGATCGGACTAATTTTAAACGATCCTCCTCCTCCTATCCTGTCGAGCATGAAGCGCGCGGATGGAATTGATCAAACTGTTTCGAAGTTATTTATCCAAATCCTCACATATCGCGCACAGCCACTGCCGCGTCCCTACAATATGCGACCATTTCCCCGAGACTCTTCTAACTTTAATCGATGTAAAACTTTAATATCACAGAGTTCCCGGCGAAACGCACTGTAATATAGTTGTCAACGTCGCCGAGCGTCCGCAGAAAGTCCGAGAAAAATGACTTGCTCGGCGGCTGCAGTGACAGATGCTGCAGATGTGACTGAACGAGCGCCTCCTGCGGCGCGGAGTGTGCGTTGCTATCAGTACCTTAGTTACTGTTGCTTTCCCCGAAAACAATGCCGCTCTCACACCACACATCATGTTCTCGCGCAGTGAAAAATACATCGCTGAGCAAAGAGGAAACTGACAAAACACCGAGAGAGAAGACCGAGCAGGTTACTTCTGGTATGAAACAAGGTCTCAGGACTCTCAGCTTTTAAATTGTGTCATTTTAAAGGAATTCAAACAAAAGTCACTAAGTCCGCAAAAGAGCAGTAGTAAGCTAGTAATGAACACGACCTTACTACTAACTGAATATTGTACAGTATACACCATATAATGCCTTTTATTTTAAAATCAGCAAGTAAAACTGTAGGTTTATGCTTTTGGTAACTCATGTTCATACTCATATATGCTAACAACATGACCTTATGTTGAGTGGGCACAGTTATTTTACATCGTATTTTCAGTTTTGTATAAATAATTTTGGCAGTCAAGCCAAATAATGACTCAAAAAAATTTCTTACCCACACAGAAAATGGAAAGTTTAGAGATGGGTAGATGTATGGGATTACAATTCTGCCACAATTCTGCGCACGAAAGATCATATTTTGAGCACGCAAAAGTGCGTTTTGCACGCGCGCAAACTGAGTTTTGTGGAGAAAATGTTTGTCTGGCAAAGATGAAAGTATTTTCGAGCGCACGAAAATCAGTTTTGCATTTAAAATACGTTTTTGGATGTGTGCAGACCTTCTCTTTTGCGCGTGCAACGTTTCGCTAGCTTGCTCACCTGATGCCCCCCTCAGTGCTCGCTAAATGCCAACACAACCCAGCGTTACAATGTGCCCTAATTCCAGCCAATCAGAGACCGAGGCTGCTAAATTCTGATTGGCTGCCTTGACAACCAATCACAACATTCCTTGCATTACCTTGACAGCAGAAGAGGAAAAATACAGTGCATGCATAATTATTATGCAAGTTGATATTTAATATACATAACATTTTCACCACAAAACTCAGTTTGCGCGCATGCAAAACGCACTTTTGCTCACTCAAAATATGATCTTTCGCACGCAGAATTGTGGCAGAATTGTAATCCCATACAGATGAAGCCTTGTGAAGCTTTTGAGGCTTTTCCCTGATTGTACCAAAAAAAGCTTCAAAGCTTCAAAGCCTCAAAGACAGACCCTACCAGTGACATCTAGTAGTCAGCTGCAATTATAAATGCCACTTTCAAATTATTCACACATCATGTTGATTCCAGTGTCAACACAAAAGCAATACTCAGCAATAGCAGCTGTGTGTTCATTCAGAGAATCATTGTCCACACATGAAAGTGTTACTATGTTACTATGAAGCAGGGAGGGAACACCAAGCATTTCATGTCTCCTTATGAATGAAGCTGCGCCAAAGATTCAAATCCGTCACCTCGCTTCAGGTGTTTCATTGTGACGTATGAAGCCTCAAACAGCATTGGTCACGTGACCAGAGTTTTGATACAAGCCTCAACACAGTCTTTCGAACCACTCTGCTTCGATAGAGTAAAACAGGCTTCGGAGCCTCAGTGTCAAACATCCCATCTCTAAGAAAGTTAATCACATTTTAGTATTTGTCCCATCACCTGGTAACATCCCTGTTGAAAAAAACAGCATATGCTAATGAGGTATGTTTTGAAGCATGGCTGCTGGTTTGAGCTTGTTCAAGCTGGTTTTAGCTGGTCATGAGCTGGTTTAAACATATGGTCATGTGCTGGTTCTAAGAAACTAGCTTTTGTATTATGATGAGCGCACATTTCATTGTGTGTTAGGATGCAATATACAGTACGTATGAATTTTTGTATGCTTATTTTGGCAAATGTAAAGCAGGACATCATCTGGGTATTTATATGTAGGCCTAGACAGAAAAATCATTTAGGCCTACTGTGCACAGTATCACACACTGTACTATATACTACAGAAATAGTAAGAGTGCTATGTTAGTATGCTATTCCAAACATAGCTGGAGCTGAGCAGTTGTTTACAGTAGTCTCGCAGTCCTTATACATAAAAGTGCAGTAGCCTATACTGAATAGTAATGATAGCGTACCTATACAGAGAACAGCACTGCAAGGTATTTCAAAAACTACCAGGGTACCATGATTACATAGCATGAAATGATCTACCATTGAAGAGCTTTCATGACATGCCACTTAGACTAATCATACACTTATATAAGGAGCCTTAATAACACATTGCTTCGAAAATGTATATTTCTCATGTTTTAAATGTTTAGTTCAGCTGTGAATTGTGGAAACAGACCAAGAGTGGTGTAACACTCATCTAGTCTCATGTCTAGACAAGGACACAGTATTACTGCAAATCAAAATGTAGTAGTCTAACTAACGTAATATGAGCTCTTGTTTGATTCCATGCATGCACGGTCAGCACACCACGATCATTTGGAGCAGTTGAAGTGGGCAAACAGATATAGGCTGTCTTCACTCTCGCTAAACTTGTCTGAGACATTTCATCTGAGCATTACACATTGACATTACACACTTCTGCTAAACATCTACTAAGCTACTTCAATGAACACTGATTTTTCCCAACACACACTCATGGCAATTTGTAACTATTTCATGTCTTTGGGCCTTCATATTAGTATTTTTCTTTAAAAAAAAAAAAAATCATGTTTCCGTATGAATCACAACATGAATTCACAAAAATACCACCTCGTAATACAGTTACTTTATCTCATGAGACCGGGTTGATTTTTCCTGGGAGAAATAGAATAGAATAGACATGGAACATTTTCTAATATATTGTAGGCCTACATATTTTTGAGTCAGTCCAGTACCATTTATTTAGCTTAATGATAAACTTTTTCTCAATGATACCCTGTCATTTTTGAAAACTTACTTTATAAGGTATGGTGTATTTGTGGTGTTGACAGTATTAGATTAGCATTTGTTTCCTTAAAAAAAGGGACCGTATATTTTCATTAAAAAAAAAAAAAAACACTTTCATGATTTAAATTTAAATTGTGATTAACCTGTCAAACTAAAATATAATCTGTTGTTCTGTATTGTCAAATATAAAATAAATGTTACCTGAAATAAAATAAAATAAGCTAGTTCCAATGCAACATTTATCATTTTATTTAAATAAATTTTATTTCATTATAATTTTAATTAAATTATATACTAAAATAACTATAATGAAAATTAAAAGCTTTAAAAATAGCTATAAAAGCTTTATAAACATATAAGCAAATACAAAAACACAATACAATTACTAAAAATAAATATAAATAAAAATATTTAATAATAATAATAATAATATCTTTATCTGTACAATCCTTTACATTCCTCAAAGCTTGAGAACAGCTGATGGAAACTAAAGACGGTAAATATACCAGATAACTTAAGACACTTTACCTATCATATGTTTTTCTGATCTACTTACTGCTGACAGACACAGATGGCTTCTGTATGGCAACAACCCGTCCAAACCTAATAGGAGAACCTATAGGGACCTCAGAAGTGGCTTATTTATTGACTCCAAGGCAAGCCCAATCACTGGTGTGACCATGGTCAAACTCAAATAGATGTCCTGACAGAGCCATTGCATGACTCTGCTTGCAAGGCAGATGTATTAATATTCCTCGGACACACACTGCTGCTGTACAGATGCACGCTATCCTAGTTCAAAAAGAGACGGGGTGTGGAGGTAAGAGCCACGGCGAACTGGATTGGTCCGAGTCCCACAAGGTCACGGGGCTGTATTCAGCAAAGCAGGCATATAAATTTAGCTTCATGAAAAGCCATGGATTATGTCTTGGGACTCTCAGGTTTCGTCTTCAGAGGAGTGGTTGTGATGGCCACCCCTCAGGTGTTAAGAGGTGGGAGATATTTCAGTGACACTGCACTCACTCACACCGACCTTCTCTGTCGCTTCTCCTCTCCGTCTGCACTGCATTCAACGGAGAGCTGGATTTTGGATTTATTATTAAGAACTGAGGCTTGAGGACTTAGGAGAGATGTGTGGGGTGTGAGAAAGACCTTTGAACTACAGACTAAACACAGGATTCAGTGTGCAATAAGTTGGAAGAAGTATCATGGATGCATTAGCTTTAGAGGCAAAAGGGGCTAAGAGTGAAAGCGCAGCAGCACCGGCACCCCCCAAACCCAGACCAAAACCCCCCCAAAAAGCGAAACGAATTGTTTACTTTGAGGTGGAGATACTAGACGTCAAAACCCGGGAAAAACTACTGCTTCTGGATAAGGTATGTGCTTTTCAATGTGTTTTACAAACTTAAATACCATACAAATGACAAACCATTACTTGTGAATAGTGTTCCTGCTGAAAAAAACAGGTGAAACCAGCCTGGTTGGCTGGTTTTAGCTAGTCTTCCAGCCTGTTCACAGCTGGTTTGCAGGCTGGTTTTACTGGGGTTTTATTTCTTTAGCTGATCAAGTGGGTCTTAGCAGGTTAGGACCAACCAGCTGAACACCAGCTTGGAGACCAGCTAAAACCAGTCAAAAGCTCATGCTGGTTTTAGCTTCCAGGCTGAACATAATACAGATAAGTAAAGAACTCATCTGTAATCATCAGCTGTTATAAATGACAGATAGCTAACAGTAATGCGAGAACAACTAGTGCACATGCTGTAACTTTGTAATAATAAAGCGGTCACTATCAGGCGGGTTCTGCATTAGTCATGTTTCTTTTGGAACATGAGAATCTCCTCTGAGCTTCCAGGAATTCCTATGTGAGATCCATTGCTTAGACATGCATGTTGAGAATAGAGTAAACCTGATTTATGACTGTATGAGGTGGAAAAGTGCAAAGAGTAACACTGTATGTATTGCATATGTATATTGTGTATTTACATATTTATGTATCATGATTGCAAAACAGAATGTGGATATTTAGCAGCTGGCTATCCTTCTGCAGGTAGAGCCAACAGCCACTATTTTGGACATTAAGTCTTTGTTCCACAAATCAAGTAAGTTCTGCTCAGTGCTAAAGACGCTATGAAACTGCAATGCCTTTCTTTAAATAGCTTTCTACAAGGAAGATGATACGTTGATGACATAGAAATAATGGTTTTAGCAAAGTCTTACATGTCAGGTTTCAATTTTCATAGATCCACACTGGTATCCTGCCAGACAGTCTTTATGCCTTGACCCAAGTGAGTATAGCTTTAAACTTAGTAACGAGTAATATGTTAATGTTGTTTATTTACAACATAACATTAAAGCAAGTGATTGCACTGTACCGCTGTTTATTTATTTGATTTCAAAACAGTTGACGTACTAATATAACTAACCTCTGCATGATCCTCTGCATCCAATCTCCAGATCCGGTTCACCAACACCACCTCATCCAAACCTGCAAAGATAAGACTGTTATTCACTGAAATACCTCTGCATTGCTTTATTGACCATATACTCACCCGCTCTCCATGCGTATCAGCCGAAACCTGTTGTTGGATTACCCTGTTGCATTCTTCTGTTTTATAACTAAATTAGTTGGTGTCCATATCCTTTTTTTAAGCCACTATATATGTGAAGAGAACATTAATCGTTGTGTTATATTGTTGATTTCAGAAGGAAAACCCTTAAGAGATGAGGAAATCCTTCAGGAGCTCCCTGTGGGAACCACTGCAACCTTCTACTTCAGAGACTTGGGAGCCCAGATTGCCTGGGGAACTGTGAGTGTTTTGCCCAACACACAAATAACCACTGAAACAATTATCACAGCGGCTCTCAACCTTTACTCCAAGGCCCCCATTGTCAAAGACAATACTGCTCTAATGATAAAGCTACTCATTTTCACATATTTTTTTTTTACAAAAAAAAAAAACTATGGGTGACAATATATTAACCCATCTTAATTTTAATTAGAGGCCAAAACCAAGCAAAAATATGCCATTTGGTACAGTTGCTGATATTTATATGGCCAGAAAGTAAGTACGTTTAATTTTCGGAATTTTGCCTTTTATTACAACAGCACAGTGTAGAGTAGACAAGAAGCGAAGTGGGAGAGAGAGAGGGGTGGGATTTGGAAAGGTCCTCGAGCCGGGATTCGAACTTGGGAAGCCCATAACGCAACGGTGTTACATGTCATTGCGCCGACAAAGCTCTGTAGGTTTTATTTGTCTGTAGGGAGCAAAACACATGTTGTGCAATGCTGCAATACAATGATGATTTAGAGATGAACAAATAAATGTTGTATCATTTTTGATACTCCCATTTAAACAATGATTTTACTAAAACGTATGTATAATCAAGTGCAGTAAGTTTTCATCTTTAAATGACTAATAATGTAAAAGTTATTACATTTACTTAAAGGAGACATATTATGCCCCTTTTTACAATATGTAATATAAGTCTCTGGTGTCCCCAGAATGTGTCTGTGAAATTTCAGCTCAAAATACTCCACAGATCATTTATTATATCGTTTTGAAAATGCCTATTTTGAGTGGAAGTAGAAACACTCTGTTTTTCGGGCCTGTCTCTTTAAATGCAAATGAGCTGCTGCTCCCCGCCCCCTTTTCCAGAATAGAGCTGCACCATTACAGCTCGGACCTGCTAAAAACATATTTTTTTGGTTCTGATTATCATGTTTATCGTGCTGAAATCATGCGTTTTAAACCATATGAGATTAAACATCTGATATAGGGTTTTCTGAAAGCACACATCCGAAGCATACGTACAGAAAGCGGCTGTCATAGCACGTGAGTACTAAACTAAGTTCTCATGCACACACAAGTTTACGTTAAAGGGTTAGTTCACCCAAAAATTAAAATTATGTCATTAATTATTCACCCTTGTGTTGTTCGAAACCCTTAAGACCTTTGTTCATCTTCGGAACACAATTTAAGATATTTTTTATTAAATATGAGGGCTCTCTGACCCTCCCATAGACAGCAAGGTAACTACCACGTTCAAGGTCCAGAAAAGTACCACAATGTTCGACAAAGTAGTCCGTGTGACATCAGTGGTTCAACTGTAAAGTTAGGAAGCTACGAGAATACTTTTTTTGCGCAAAGAAAACAAAAATAATGACTTTATTCCACATTTTTGTCTCTACTGCGTCACTTTTGATATTCTCGTAGCTTCGTAACTTTACAGTTGAACCACTGATGTCACACGGACTACTTTGTCGAACATTGTGGTACTTTTCTGGACCTTGAACGTGGTAGTTACCTTGTTGTCTATGGGAGGGTCAGAGAGCCCTCAGATTTCATAAAAAATATCTTAAATTGTGTTTTCCGAAAATGAACAAAGATCTTACAGGTTTCGAACAACACGAGATTAAGTAATTAATAACAGAATTTTCATTTTTGGGTGAACTAACCCTTTAAAAACACACACGAGTTACAAAAACAGCCGGTTATGTCTGTGAAGGTAAACAGCTGGGAAATAAATTGCATGTTTATTTTAGATCTGTGTGGCAGCAGCAATATAAATTAAATAAATCAATAAATCCACTGCTCTCTTGTCTCCTCTGAGGCTGGGACTGTAAATAGTGTTCTGTGCTCGTCTGTGCAGACAAAGGCAGAACAGTTTGCATGTTTTGCTCAAACTTTCATCATGGCATTAGAGCTGGTACACCGTTGTCGCTTTAGAAACACAATAATGGCACAGTGGGTGTAAATTTACAGATTAAGGGACGGTAATATTATAATGGGATCCCTTTGCCACGTCACCAAGGGAGCGAAATCAGACGCGCTCATTTTCTCAGATGCTTGCAGAAAAAGGCTTCCCAAAACAAAGTTACTGGGTTAACCTTTTTCACGTTTCTTTAGTTGGTAGATGCACCGCGGACCTGATTATAGCACTTAAAACCTGGAAAAGTCAGATTTTCATGATATGTGTTATGGGGCGAACGAGACGTGAGATGTGCGGATCCATGTGCAAGGCTGTATTTACAAAGGCGTGGTCAATAAATAGGCAAGGGTCAGATAACACAGGTATATCACAGGCAAGACAAAGAATATTCCTAGGGCTAGCATGGGTCTTCGATCAGCAAACAGTATCCAGAGGGCATGACAAGAGGGGTAATCCAATAACACGAGCAATAGTCCAGACAAGGTGCAAACTAGTGATGTTCGGTTCTTGAACGAATCATTCTTTTGAGCCGGTTCTCAGGAAGTAACCGGTCGAACCGGTTCACAAATCGAACTAAATTGAACTTTAGTTCCGGGTTGATGACGCAGGACGCACAAACAAAGTAGCACGTCCAACTCAAAAAGAACCGATTGAGCCGGTTCAACCAACTGTTGAAGTTTGCCGAAGATTACCGAGGACTCAACAAGAACCGAATGAGCCGTGGCAAAGTTTGCAGAGGATTACCGAAGATTCTGATGAGTGAGTTGACGACACTGTGCAAGCCTGAGGCGCATACTGGAAATATGTTATTAATTTACATTTTATTAAAACCTGCAAAAAACTTTCTGTCAAGTGATGTAAATAAATTTTACAAAAGTTTATTGTGCATGCATATCATATTTACAGTTGCTTAAGTGAAATCAAGGAGTTAATAAGACTGGTTTATTCATTCTTTATACTGTAGACATGTAGAACATATCCGCGTTTGTGCATCAGTGTCTGTAATGTGTGCTGTAGGTGTGAAACTTTTAGGAATCTTATCCAAGTTGTAGGCAAGGCAATATTGGTCAGTCAGTATCTGACAAAGTATGCACGAATGAAACTGTGACCACAAACACCATTAACTTAAGTGAATTATTTAATAATCAGCAATAACTTATTTGAATTTTTCATTGATACAACATTGCACTGAGTTGTTAGAAAAGAAATGCGTAGAGACATTATTGCTTGATGACGTGAGGAACTTATGAATCTGCTTTTTGAGCCGGTTCAATGAGCCGATCTGTCCGGAAATGAATCGGACTTTACATCACTAGTGCAAACACAGTCCGAGACAGCAAGACAAAGTATTAATCCAAGAAACACAGGCAGAAGATCAGGAAACAGACAACAAGAAGTGGCTAGACTAAGAAGAGAACTAAAACTGGGAACGGCTCCATAATGCAGCTATCGCTAGAAGAGTGATATGCGCTAAACAATACTCTGCAATTTTGAGAAGGATTTGAGTGAGTGTAATATAGTGTGCGTGTGATTGGTTACAGCTGTGTGCAATCAGTGCAATGGATGATGGGAAATGTAGTCTGTGGTGACGTATAACAGTCTGTGTTACTGTGGCGATCGGACGGAAGTCCATGGACAGGATTCGTAACAAAATGTCACCTTTAATAAAAAAAATATATATATATGTTATACAGCAAAAAGACACATGTGCCATGACTTGAAGGTGGACATTTTTACAATTAAACTAAATGTAACTAAAATGTAACTTATCGATCAGACAAGATTGAGGATCTACTTTAGTAGACTGTGTTCAACAGGTGGTTTTCAGGCAAGTTTGGCTAACACTGATTATTTTATAAGCCTTAGAAATGTGCATAGTCCTTTCCACTGAAAGAAACACATGCAAGCTCAGGTGCACACTAATACACATGAACCATTCTCTGAAAACGGTGCTGGTGAGTTCCCATAAATCCCTCCCATAGACAGCAAGGTAACTACCACGTTCAAGGTCCAGAAAAGTACCAAGATGATCAACAAAGTAGTCTGTGTGACATCAGTGGTTCAACTGTAAAGTTAGGAAGCTACGAGAATACTTTTTTTGCGCAAAGAAAACAAAAATAATGACTTTATTCCACATTTTTGTCTCTACTGCGTCACTTTTGATATTCTCGTAGCTTCGTAACTTTACAGTTGAACCACTGATGTCACACGGACTACTTTGTCGAACATTGTGGTACTTTTCTGGACCTTGAACGTGGTAGTTACCTTGTTGTCTATGGGAGGGTCAGAGAGCCCTCAGATTTCATAAAAAATATCTTAAATTGTGTTTTCCGAAAATGAACAAAGATCTTACAGGTTTCGAACAACACGAGATTAAGTAATTAATAACAGAATTTTCATTTTTGGGTGAACTAACCCTTTAAAAACACACACGAGTTACAAAAACAGCCGGTTATGTCTGTGAAGGTAAACAGCTGGGAAATAAATTGCATGTTTATTTTAGATCTGTGTGGCAGCAGCAATATAAATTAAATAAATCAATAAATCCACTGCTCTCTTGTCTCCTCTGAGGCTGGGACTGTAAATAGTGTTCTGTGCTCGTCTGTGCAGACAAAGGCAGAACAGTTTGCATGTTTTGCTCAAACTTTCATCATGGCATTAGAGCTGGTACACCGTTGTCGCTTTAGAAACACAATAATGGCACAGTGGGTGTAAATTTACAGATTAAGGGACGGTAATATTATAATGGGATCCCTTTGCCACGTCACCAAGGGAGCGAAATCAGACGCGCTCATTTTCTCAGATGCTTGCAGAAAAAGGCGTCCCAAAACAAAGTTACTGGGTTAACCTTTTTCACGTTTCTTTAGTTGGTAGATGCACCGCGGACCTGATTATAGCACTTAAAACCTGGAAAAGTCAGATTTTCATGATATGTGTTATGGGGCGAACGAGACGTGAGATGTGCGGATCCATGTGCAAGGCTGTATTTACAAAGGCGTGGTCAATAAATAGGCAAGGGTCAGATAACACAGGTATATCACAGGCAAGACAAAGAATATTCCTAGGGCTAGCATGGGTCTTCGATCAGCAAACAGTATCCAGAGGGCTTGACAAGAGGGGTAATCCAATAACACGAGCAATAGTCCAGACAAGGTGCAAACTAGTGATGTTCGGTTCTTGAACGAATCATTCTTTTGAGCCGGTTCTCAGGAAGTAACCGGTCGAACCGGTTCACAAATCGAACTAAATTGAACTTTAGTTCCGGGTTGATGACGCAGGACGCACAAACAAAGTAGCACGTCCAACTCAAAAAGAACCGATTGAGCCGGTTCAACCAACTGTTGAAGTTTGCCGAAGATTACCGAGGACTCAACAAGAACCGAATGAGCCGTGGCAAAGTTTGCAGAGGATTACCGAAGATTCTGATGAGTGAGTTGACGACACTGTGCAAGCCTGAGGCGCATACTGGAAATATGTTATTAATTTACATTTTATTAAAACCTGCAAAAAACTTTCTGTCAAGTGATGTAAATAAATTTTACAAAAGTTTATTGTGCATGCATATCATATTTACAGTTGCTTAAGTGAAATCAAGGAGTTAATAAGACTGGTTTATTCATTCTTTATACTGTAGACATGTAGAACATATCCGCGTTTGTGCATCAGTGTCTGTAATGTGTGCTGTAGGTGTGAAACTTTTAGGAATCTTATCCAAGTTGTAGGCAAGGCAATATTGGTCAGTCAGTATCTGACAAAGTATGCACGAATGAAACTGTGACCACAAACACCATTAACTTAAGTGAATTATTTAATAATCAGCAATAACTTATTTGAATTTTTCATTGATACAACATTGCACTGATAAGGGACGGTAATATTATAATGGGATCCCTTTGCCACGTCACCAAGGGAGCGAAATCAGACGCGCTCATTTTCTCAGATGCTTGCAGAAAAAGGCTTCCCAAAACAAAGTTACTGGGTTAACCTTTTTCACGTTTCTTTAGTTGGTAGATGCACCGCGGACCTGATTATAGCACTTAAAACCTGGAAAAGTCAGATTTTCATGATATGTGTTATGGGGCGAACGAGACGTGAGATGTGCGGATCCATGTGCAAGGCTGTATTTACAAAGGCGTGGTCAATAAATAGGCAAGGGTCAGATAACACAGGTATATCACAGGCAAGACAAAGAATATTCCTAGGGCTAGCATGGGTCTTCGATCAGCAAACAGTATCCAGAGGGCTTGACAAGAGGGGTAATCCAATAACACGAGCAATAGTCCAGACAAGGTGCAAACTAGTGATGTTCGGTTCTTGAACGAATCATTCTTTTGAGCCGGTTCTCAGGAAGTAACCGGTCGAACCGGTTCACAAATCGAACTAAATTGAACTTTAGTTCCGGGTTGATGACGCAGGACGCACAAACAAAGTAGCACGTCCAACTCAAAAAGAACCGATTGAGCCGGTTCAACCAACTGTTGAAGTTTGCCGAAGATTACCGAGGACTCAACAAGAACCGAATGAGCCGTGGCAAAGTTTGCAGAGGATTACCGAAGATTCTGATGAGTGAGTTGACGACACTGTGCAAGCCTGAGGCGCATACTGGAAATATGTTATTAATTTACATTTTATTAAAACCTGCAAAAAACTTTCTGTCAAGTGATGTAAATAAATTTTACAAAAGTTTATTGTGCATGCATATCATATTTACAGTTGCTTAAGTGAAATCAAGGAGTTAATAAGACTGGTTTATTCATTCTTTATACTGTAGACATGTAGAACATATCCGCGTTTGTGCATCAGTGTCTGTAATGTGTGCTGTAGGTGTGAAACTTTTAGGAATCTTATCCAAGTTGTAGGCAAGGCAATATTGGTCAGTCAGTATCTGACAAAGTATGCACGAATGAAACTGTGACCACAAACACCATTAACTTAAGTGAATTATTTAATAATCAGCAATAACTTATTTGAATTTTTCATTGATACAACATTGCACTGAGTTGTTAGAAAAGAAATGCGTAGAGACATTATTGCTTGATGACGTGAGGAACTTATGAATCTGCTTTTTGAGCCGGTTCAATGAGCCGATCTGTCCGGAAATGAATCGGACTTTACATCACTAGTGCAAACACAGTCCGAGACAGCAAGACAAAGTATTAATCCAAGAAACACAGGCAGAAGATCAGGAAACAGACAACAAGAAGTGGCTAGACTAAGAAGAGAACTAAAACTGGGAACGGCTCCATAATGCAGCTATCGCTAGAAGAGTGATATGCGCTAAACAATACTCTGCAATTTTGAGAAGGATTTGAGTGAGTGTAATATAGTGTGCGTGTGATTGGTTACAGCTGTGTGCAATCAGTGCAATGGATGATGGGAAATGTAGTCTGTGGTGACGTATAACAGTCTGTGTTACTGTGGCGATCGGACGGAAGTCCATGGACAGGATTCGTAACAAAATGTCACCTTTAATAAAAAAAATATATATATATGTTATACAGCAAAAAGACACATGTGCCATGACTTGAAGGTGGACATTTTTACAATTAAACTAAATGTAACTAAAATGTAACTTATCGATCAGACAAGATTGAGGATCTACTTTAGTAGACTGTGTTCAACAGGTGGTTTTCAGGCAAGTTTGGCTAACACTGATTATTCTATAAGCCTTAGAAATGTGCATAGTCCTTTCCACTGAAAGAAACACATGCAAGCTCAGGTGCACACTAATACACATGAACCATTCTCTGAAAACGGTGCTGGTGAGTTCCCATAAATCACAGATAATAAACAGGATACTGAAGTATCACATGTACAGTATTTTATTATTTTCGGTGAAAGTTGACCTAAAATCGAAAATGACAATTCCATCTAAACACAAAAGGTCTTCTGAACAGTAAGATAACTGACTCCACTGGAAATCTTTTTTTTTATATTGTATGGTAAAGAGCAGCCTGGACATTCTACTAACTTCTTTTGTGTTCCAGAGAATAAAGAAGTTAATAATATGCGGTCACATCTGTGCAATTAGTAGCATTTTACAATGGCTTTGAACGTGGCTCAATTTAGAATTTAGCTTCAGTATTATAATCTTTCACTGGCATGTTATAGGCCGTTTGGTTCAATGTAAAAGTCAGATCAGTGGCTGTACAGTGTGTGCACAGGCCTCTGGTTCAGTTTTCTTCTCAGAACTTGTAATCTCTCTGGCACCATTTCCCCACAGGTGTTGATCCCGTTCACCTTCTGCATGCGAAGCCCCCTTTGCCCACTCCTGTCCTGACTCCCACGGGGCAGGGATGATGTCAGCACATGGGAGGTATGCACTACACTTCACTTTAGAGAATTAAAATGTGTTTGTGAATGTGTGTTTGCAGGTGTTCCTAATCGAGTGCATTGGACCACTTGTCATATATCTGCTGTTTTATTTTCGACTGCCTTTAATCTACGCTCCCAAGTACGAGTTCACCGCCAGTAAGCATTTGGTTGTGCAGTAAGTATCATGAAGAAGAGTGCCGTCACATGTTTAGTCTGTTGGATTCAGTCCAGACAGTGGGCACAGTGTCTCCTAACAGCTGACCTACTGGTTATCCAAGATACTGGCCCAGAAGTGTATTTTGGGAATTATGTTGAAAAGCATTTGATTGATGTGTCTCAGGAATACACTTTTATTTGATGATCTGGTATTAAACTGAACTGAGCTTCTGTCTGTTCTCCACAGTATTGCCTGTGTGTGTCATTCCTTCCACTACATGAAGCGAATCTTGGAGACGTTGTTTGTCCATCGCTTCTCCCACGGCACCATGCCATTTCGCAACATTTTTAAAGTGAGGATGCCTCGCAATTATGTTTTCTTTTTTTGGTGTAATTTATATTTATATACATCCCAGAAGGCAGCAGTGTGTGACTGATACATGTTAGGATTTATTTCGTTTTTTAGCAAGTTCAGTTATGAAATAATAATAAAAAAAAGATTGTATGTTGGTTGGAACTTTGTGGTCATCTATACTCCTAAATGTGAAAAATAAACATCAAGCAGACATAATTTCAAATACAGACCTTCACATCCAGGAAAACAATCAAAGAATATCGATGACTCCTAGACAATATTTTTTGCAAATAAATAATGTTCATGGCTGTTGATGCATGTTTAAAGGGGTCCTATTTTGCTTTTTCACTCTTTTTAAACTTTAGTTAGTCTGTAATGTTGCTGTTTGAGCATAAAAAAGATCTGCAAATTTACAAAGTTCAAAGTCCAATTCAAAAGGAGATATTTTGTTTAACAGAAATTGCTTTTCAAAAACTACAACGAACGACTCGTTTGGACTACAACGCATATTTTTCCGGGATTTGTGATATCACAAATATCGACGAATGGGACGAGACCTGGTTGAGCTGCACTAGAGAAGCCAACGAGTGTTATCACTATGTCAGAGACTTGGTAGCTTTCCCAAGGCAGACGAACTTAGAGTGGTTACAATCATCCGGGTTTAAATCGCTATGGTAAGGGGCATGACATTTCCAGACCAGGCACCGAGTGCTGCCAATCACAACACACACTGGCCCAGCTAACCAATCACAGCACACCCTGGCCCAGCTAACCAATCACAGCACACCCTGGCCCAGCTAACCAATCACAGCACACCCTGGCCCAGCTAACCAATCACAGCACACCCTGGCCCAGCTAACCAATCACAGCACACCCTGGCCCAGCTAACCAATCACAGCACACCCTGGCCCAGCTAACCAATCACAGCACACCCTGGCCCAGCTAACCAATCACAGCACACCCTGGCCCAGCTAACCAATCACAGCACACCCTGGCCCAGCTAACCAATCACAGCACACCCTGGCCCAGCTAACCAATCACAGCACACACTGGCCCAGCTCACCCGACACGCACTGGTCCAGCTAACCAATCGCGACACGCACAGGTCCAGCTAACCAATCACGACACGCACTGGCCCAGCTAACCAACCACGACACGCACAGGCCCAGCTAACCAATCACGACACGCGCTGGCCCAGCTAACCAATCACGACACGCACTGGCCCAGATAACCAATCACAAAACACCCTGGCCCAGATAACCAATCACAACACACATTGGCCCAGCTAACCAATCACAACACACCCTGGCCCAGCTAACCAATCACAGCACACACTGGCCCAGCTAACCCGACACGCACTGGTCCAGCTAACCAATCGCGACACGCACAGGTCCAGCTAACCAATCACGACACGCACTGGCCCAGATAACCAATCACAAAACACCCTGGCCCAGATAACCAATCACAAAACACCCTGGCCCAGATAACCAATCACAAAACACCCTGGCCCAGATAACCAATCACAACACACATTGGCCCAGCTAACCAATCACAACACACCCTGGCCCAGCTAACCAATCACAGCACATTTCGTATTTCAGAAGGTGGGCTTTCATTTGATACAGGAACTATTCGAGCCGTTCATGCCAGACTGGGGAGAGAGGTGTTGTAATAATGTAAAATATGTGAAAAATAATGTGTTTTTCGAACAACCTATGAGAGCCAGTTCTAGTACACCCCCAAAACAAAATCAAGATTTTGTAAAAGAGCATAATAGGACCCCTTTAATTAAAAAATGCATCAAGAGAGGAAAGAATAACACTCATTCAACAGTGTTTTGGGGTCTTTAAGTGCATTTCACTTTATGAAGATTAGATCATGCCTTCAATATATGCCGTGATAAAAATGCAAAAGAAAAAGAATAATATCTTAATCTTTCAGTTAAAGACAATCAAACAGTTATGTTATGTTGCAAACAGGGAGTCTGTAAATCACATGTGATTCTTTCTTTAACAGATCTGTTCCTATTACTGGTGCTCTGCTGCATGGATGGCTTATTACATCAATCACCCTCTCTACACACCGCCATGTATGTAACATCTCACTCAAATGCTCTGCACCATGTTTATTGTCGCTTAAATTATTATGGTATGTTAAATGCATTGAACCGTTGTTCTTAAAGCCAGTCTGTTTACATGCAGATTATGGGGAGAAGCAGGTGAAGGCAGCACTGGGAATCTTTCTAGTAAGCACTTTGATGGCACTGATTTCTGTCATGTGTCATGTATTTGTCTCATCAGCGTTCTTTACTAACTGATTTGTGATTTTTGCAGTTCTGTCAACTTGGCAGCTTCTCGATTCACGTGGCTCTGCGCAATCTCAAACTACCTGGTAAGATCTATAAAAGAAATCACAAATCTCAAGTCAACTACTCTGACTTTGTTTATATAACGCAATCAATTGTTCTTTATGAAGGCTGTAAGACGAAGAAGATTCCTTATCCAACCAAAAATCCTTTTACATGGATATTTGCACTTGTTTCATGCCCAAACTACACATATGAGGTGAGACTCATGGCTGATTGCATTGTGAGTGATTCCATGTCTTTATAGAGTTTTGCAGTGATTATGATTATTTTTGTAGGCCGACATTTAAGTTGACATCTGTCTGGTTCTCTTGACAAAAACCCTTTGGGATTTTCCATTGGCTTTTGGATTATTGCAGAAAATATGCTCAGCGGCCAACAAAAGTTTATGATTCTTACACATTTTGTTCATCATGATAATCCTCACAAATGAAAACAGATTTTTATCAATTTTAAAGCCTAAATACAGTCAGCAAAATGCTGAATGTAGGCTATAACGAACTGCAGCATGGGCATATTTCACCCATAAATGAGACTTTGGTGGAAATGTACTCACCCTCAAGCCATCCATGATGTAGATGAGTTTGTGTCTTCATCGGAACAGATTTGGATAATTTTATCATTACATCACTTGCTCACCTCTGCAGTGAATGGGTGCCGTCAGAATGAGAGTCCAAACAGCTGATAAAAACAAATTCTTTGTCTTTATTTAAAAAAAAAAATTCCCTGAAAGTTTAAGTTATAATAGTTTGAAAGAGTGTGATTATAAACACAGTGAGGCTGTAAAAGTGGACTAGTATTTACCTGTTTGGTGTGATGATGTTTAAAAGTGCTGTATGTAATTTTTTGACAGTACTGAAGCATAAAAAATAGGCTACACTGTTTGCAGATATTAAAGAAACATGATAAGTTTGCTACTCGTTTCCCCAAAAAACAACGTTACAGCCAGTTGATCCATTTTGAAATGCGTGTTCCATGTCGGAATGTCCAGTTTTGTTTTGATCTGTGCGATTCCGCCCACTTCTAATATACCCAATTCAACACCCCGGGTTTGGCTGAAAACACAGCTCTTTGCAGTCAGTGGAAGCCAATAAACTAACTGGGTCAGAGATGGCAGATTCTACCTAACCTAAAACAAATATTCATTACCTGTTGCGCTTGTGTTCTCAATCTGGCAACCCTCATGAGTGTCGAGTCTGAGGAGGAGGGAGCGGGAGAAACAATATTTTGAATTTGGACTGCAGTACCCATTTCAACCGCTAGCTGGCAATGCTGCATACTGCAAAGGCAGCCTCTGTAGTCCCAGTTATCCACTTGTTAGCAACTGCCAAAAATAAATAAATTAATAAAATAAAAATAAAGACAAGTAAACGCTTAAAAAAACCCACAAGGGGGTTTTACTGATGTATTTTATGTCATGGAATAAAATGTGACAATAAGCTTGTGTGAACCACATACCTTATTTCAGGCATTTCACCAAAAAAAAGCCTTAGACTTTGGACAATGGAACCAGAAGAGATACAATTCTAACTCATTTCCAGATTTTGGCCTACAAAAATATGTCATCCCTGCAGTACTCTAAAGATCTCCTTGACAAGAATGTGTCCCGTGTGAACGGGTCCTCTAATGAAATGCTGACCCCTGCTGGTCTCATTGAGTATAGGCCTAAATAACAGACACTAAAGCTGCACTGTTGCTGTATTTCTGTAGATGGGATCTTGGCTCGGTTTCACACTCATGACCCAGTGTGTCCCTGTGTTGTTCTTCACTGTGGTGGGATTCATACAGATGACGGTTTGGGCCAAAGGAAAGCATCGCAGCTACCTGAAGGAGTTCAAACAGTATCCCACACTGCGCTCCCCTATCCTACCTTTCATCCTATAGCAGGAAAATACAACACTAAAAATAAGATATACAGAGGGGTTTTTTTTCTTTTTCAATCAAATACAAGTCAGAGTTTTGCTAGCTTACATATATAAAGTCTTATATATATATATATCAATGTATGAAATAAATAGTAAATTTTGAGGTACTGTAATATTGTATTTCTCAAGTAAAGCTGTTTTATTTTAATGACAAATTAAAAATATACAGTATATTGTATTGTTTATATACATGAATTCAGAAAATTGTGCAACATTTTGGAAATAAAAAGATATTGAATTAGCAGACAAAGTACCACAGCCTAGAAATAAAAAGTGACTCTTTTTGTCTGAGAGCTTCAGTCTTTATGAGATGTGACTAAAGCAATGATGTGAACTGAAGGGCAAATCTGTTCCTTTATTTTGAGGTAAATATAACACACTTAATTCCTTCTTCGAGGTGAGACTGAAGCAAATTAATTTGTATGTAGCAGATATCCATCACCTATCAACAGGGCCGGAGTGGGAGTCATTTTCAGCCCTGGGGTTTCATGCCTTAGAGCGGCCCACTTTAGTTCACGACTGACTATAGCTATTACAATAATGTAATTAAAACTTCAGTATATAAGTCTGCAATAGCACACTGTTCTCTACAGACTTGTAATTCATTATATTTTTCTACAGCTTTCGTTTTTTTATTATTATTATTTACTGGCCTTTTCAGCGCGCCTTTGCACTTTATTATACATTTTTTTATCTATTATTTTTTTGCTCGCATACCTCCAACTAAATATTTGTAGGCATACTGTACCATAATGTCTGCCTGCAGTTAAAAAGTTCTCAGAAATAATCACATTTGTTTTGCTTAACCTATATTCTAAAAATAATTTTGATGTCATACAAAAAAAGTCATCGGCCTGAGTAAATTGTACCATTATAAAATCGTGACCGCACAAGTAGTGTAGTAATTTAGGAGGTGAAAATACTGTGACATTACATACATACAAATGGCAAGAAATTTGAAAGCATAACAACTGAACGTCTATGAAACGTCTAAGTTGTGCACTTAAATTTTTTGAACTAAAATGGCTATTATGTCAACCATATAGCCTATGAATTAAAGAAAACTTGTGGGCTGAGTGTGGGCTGCTTCTGGCGCTTGGATTTCTACTTCAGTAAAATGAGGTCCAAGTTTAAGAATGTGCTAGAAGTAAAAAAAAAAAATGTTAATTTTTTAAGTGCAAGTCCTGCTCGCTGTGATTCCGCTTGGTCTTAAAGCCTTCTTCAATCGGCTACGTTCACAAATAAAACAATATTTTGCACAAAATTAATGAGTAATTATCAATTGAGAATCTGTTATTCATATGGTCTGGTCATATGGCGTATGCCTGCGAATATGGGACAAACTGTGTTATAACTTTCATACGGGACGACGCTTTGATGCCTTAAATACGAGCATCCATATTCCGACCCCATAGCAGTGGCATGACAGTACCGGCCCTCACAGCCAAAAAACAGACCGGCTCCCGATTAGCCAATCCGGGCCTGCCTATCAATCACTTCCAGGTTGTGTTATATTTTGCGTTAGAAATTAAGTCTGGTATTCATTCTTGCCGAATAAAAGTTTTCATTTCTTTCTTTCAAAAAAAAAAAAAAAAAAATTATTTTTTGAATCACAATCAACTATGTTTCTATCTCACTATGAATGCCAATATGAATGCTTCTCTCAGAGTAAATGTACTGGCTGTGCAGTGCTGGAATTAAAGCATCAATAACTCACTCCATATCTCTGCTTAGCAGGCAAAATGCATAACAGAAAAGACTGATGCCACAAATGCAATTTCAGATTCTGAAACTGGAATTTATTTCCTAACTTCGCAAGACCATTTTAAGACTGCTGTAAAACATCGCTGAACATCGTACATTTAATTGGACAGGAACAATGTTTATATAATATTGCGACACTGTAAATCATACCTGACAAAAACGGAAGGACAAAACACTGGTGAATGAAAAGCTCCACCGTAGACAAAAAATAACACTTCTACTAAGACGAATGGTCCCGTCAGCCCTGCGACGGATGGATAGAAGGACACCGACAGAACAGAAGAACAGACTGCAGGGTTGAATCATGCGGCATGTCCTCACACGGAAGAAGAGAAGATAAGCTGAGGAGGATTGTGCAATTCAAGTCTTAAAGAGTGAACGTTTCCCCTCATTTCGTGGCCAGCGCAGGAGAATTTCCATCTGTTTTCGCTGAAAACACAAGCACTATGAGAAGAGACGGCTGTCGTCCTGAAAGTGGCTTCTCTGCAGCACCTTCACATGATTCTCATAGATTTTAAGCGCAGGGCCGAGTCTGATCGACAGACCAGTCAACACGTCACTGCGCTGCATCAGCAGTAGGGACTTCCCATCTACTTCCTGTTGGAAGTGAAGATACAAATGTGTAAATACTTTTACTCAGTAAGGACACAGAAAATTGATCAAAAGTGACAGTAAAGGTATTTATAATGTTACAACTGATTTCGATTTCAGATGAATGTTGTTCTTTTGTACTTTCTATTCATCAAATAGTCCTGGGGGGGGGGAGTGTCACCGTTTCCACAAAAATATAAAGCAGCACAATTGTTTTCATCACTGATAATAATTGCTTTAGTAGCAAGTCATCATATTAGAATGATTTCTGAAGGATCATGTGACACTGAAGACTGAAAATTCAGCTTCGACCTCAATAGATTACATTATAAAATATAATTACAACGTAAAACAGTAAGCATAAGATTGTAGACTTGTTTAGATTTTAAATTTCCTTAGCCAACTTATTCACATAATTACGGCCATATGATTGTAAGTAATATCTATTGAGGTTTGTTTAAAGTCACCATATAACTCATACTGATGCTTTTTTTTTCTTTTAGTCAAACAAGCTCTATTTCTAAAAACTACTCTAGCTCAAGTAGTTGGATTTTCTTGTTTTTGGGAAAAGAAAAATGTTTAGGATAAAGTAATGATTTCATTATCATAATGTGTACAGTTGTTTTTAATTCCCAGTATTGTATTCCTATTGTTGTTATTCAATGGCGACTCTTGACAGAGGAAAGCTTTTTTTTTAGTGTTCCTACACCTTTAAAAAAAAATACAAAATTTCCTGAAATTGCACTTACAAAGTAAATGAATATTTTAGTGACATGACATGTGGCCAAGTATGGTGACCCATACTAGGAATTAGTGCTCTGCATTTACCCATCCAAAGTGCACACACACACAGCAGTGAATACACACAAACCGTGAACACACACCCGGAGCAGTGGGCAGCCATTTATGCTGCGGCGCCCGGGGAGCAGTTGGGGGTTCGGTGCCTTGCTCAAGGGCACCTCAGTCATGGTATTGAAGGTGGGAGAGAGCGCTGTACATTCACTCCCCCTACCTACAATCCCTGCCGGTACGAGACTCGAACCCACAACCTTTTGGGTTATGAGTCCGACTCTCTAACCGTTAGGCCACTACTTCCCCTGCACAGAGCTGAGCATAGCTAGAAAAATAAATATTCACTACAGAATTTAATTCATTTCATTCATTTAGATGAACTTTACCTGGCCTGGAAATAACAATTTAAAATGGTTTTTCCAAAGCCATGGGAAGCCTAAACTCAGCACAAGTTAAAGAAATGTCCTGCACATTATCTTTGGCATGAAAATAATATATTTTGCATTGTAAAATTAAGATTTCATTTTTGCTAGGCAAACTCATTTTTCCATGCATTTCTTTAGGCTTTGGGTTCAAATGAAAAAAAAGAAAAAAAAAGATGTGCAATCACTGCGCTCAACCAACAGTTCGTAATGGCTTCGCAAGGTCCGCACTCACTAGTTTACTTCCTAATCATTTGTCGATTTTTTTATTATACAAAAGGCTTTGGGTTCAAATGAAAAAAAAGAAAAAAAAAGATGTGCAATCACTGCGCTCAACCAACAGTTTGGGTGCATAGATCAATAAAAATCGTAATGGCTTCGCAAGGTCCGCACTCACTAGTTTACTTCCTAATCATTTGTCGATTTTTTTATTATACAAAAAGCACAAAAATGGATCAGTAGACTTTGGGTTAAAATATGCTCTTGACAGGTTTGGTTCACTACAGTACTAACCTGTGTTCTGAAAGCCAGCGCCTGCTCAGGGAAGCCCACAGACGTGAAGTAACTGGCCACATCAGCCACGCTCCAAAGCAAAGGGTCCTGCCCGATTTCTTTCTTTACCACATCACTGAGAATGACCAAAAACAGATTAAAGCCTCATAGTTTATGTCCAATGGTGTGAGTTTGATGGCACATTGCAAAGTGTTTGATAACATTACACTTATTCCGTATGATGCCACAGAAATGACACACTAAGTTTAAGTCTATTTATTAACACAAGAAGACACAAAGAACATGTTGGCTGTTACTCACTTTCCAATATTCATCCCTCCATTGTTAATTTCTTCCTCTGTTGTGCTCTTAGTGCACATTTCACCTGAGAAAGCACAGGTTCAAATAAAAATGTAACATCCAATGAGTTGACAGATACGGTGTGAAATTTAAAGAGCACGGGCAGAATCCTCACCCTCCTCAACAGGATCAGGCCCTCCGTCTGACTTCAGCGCCTCGTCCTGATGACAGACAGACACAATATGACGCAGAGGAACAGGACAGATGTGCTGTGATTGGAGGCGCAGGGCGGACATGCTTACCGGCGCGGCTGTGCAGTGTGACAGCAGCGGATCCTCGACGTGAAGAGTGGAGAGACAGATGGCCGCTGGCTGCTGCACGAGCGCCACAGATCCTGTGGGTTTCAACGACAGACACTGCCAACTCAAATCTCTTACACATTTAACCTCGGCTTCTTCTGATGGAGGCCTGTCACTCTCAACAATTATTCAACTCTCCAACTCCTTGACAGGCAATGCAATGCCTGACTTTGGCAGAAAATGAACGAAATGAGAACAGGAATTGTAACAGACTGATGGGTGCAAACACTTTACCCTGTCAAAATGTGTGCTTGTATGTTTGTCTCTTTAGACTTACAGTACCTTTCTAACAAATTCAGTGAGAAAAAGATGTATATTCAAGAAAGACTTGATTATTTTATTAGTCACTTAAGTGTAGGAGAGCTCAAAAAAAAAAGATTACACAATCATCTTGGAACATCTGCGACAGGGATAAAATAAGGTATGCTTATTTATAAATAAATATAGATAAATAAAAATTGGCCACTAAAATTTTTCTATACTGCAAAAATATCCATACTTTTAAATGACCCTTTGGACAGACGCAATTTGCCATTCTTAAGATCAAAAGAATTCATGCAAATTCAGCAATTTGTTGCATTGTTTGTGAATGCTTGCGTTTTTCTTTCTGGTTTAGTTTGGTTTATTTTGACGCTTTAATTTTTTTTGTTCTGTTTTTGGTTATGCTCAACCAAGGCTGCGTGTTGGAATGTGAGTGGATGCAATAACAAAAAAAGTTTTTTATCATTCATCAGCAGGAAAAAAATCATTCTGAAAGTGATTCCAACGATATCGTTTCTCTGTGCCTTTATCGTTATAGCTGTGGTGTGGACTCTGCGATTCTTTAATATTGAACTATATCGTTACCGTTGTTTTTATAGTTATCGTCCTTGATGTGAACAGGCCTTACGTGAAGTTTCACAAGACTTGCTCTTTAACTAATCTTGAACTCATTTATTTGAATTACTATCTCTATTTAAATGCTGGTTAGTTTGGCATTTTATCTTGAGAAGTTCATTTAAAAAAATGACCAACAGGACTTGGGTACCTGTGTCTTGCTGGGCTTCTGGCTGTATGTGCTCAGATAGGATGCAAGCGCTGTCGGTGTCCTGCCGCAGAGCATCATGGGTAGGAGAGTTCTTTGAGGATGTGGGTGAGGGAACAGGCTGACTGGCGTTACTGCTGGTGATGGGACTCATGCTGATGCCCGAGTCAGCGGTGCTCTGAGCGCACATGGCATCCAGACTGCTCTCATCCCCCTCCTCGTCCATGCTGCTGTCCATTCCCGCTGTCGTGGACATCTCGTCCTAAAAAGATTGCAGCATTATTATTATTATCATGATCACTGCCAGTACTGCATAGAAACGAATGCAACATGAGGATTCAACAAAATGCCTCACGTGTGCCATTTGAAACAGTGTTTTCTACAGTTTCTATGGAACTTTATATAAACTATCTAATAAAAGTAGATACACTACACTTTTATTCATCAGGGATGCATTAAATTGATCGAAAGTGACAGCAAAGATTTCGAGTTCAAATAAACGCTTGAACCTTTTAACCTTCTGTTCGTCAAAGAAAGATATCTTCTAAAATATACCGTTTTCAACATTGATGATAATCATAGATGTGTCTTGAGCATCAAATCAGAATATTAGAATGATTTCTGAAGGATCATGTGACACTGAAGACTGGAGGAATGAAGCTGAACATTCAGTTTTGATCACAGGAATAAATTACATTTCAATATATATATATAAATAAAAACAGTTATTTTAAATTGTAATAATATTTAGCAATAGTATTATTGTTTTTACTATCTTAATGACCAAATAAATACACCCTTGGTGAGCATAAAAGACTTCTTTCAAAAACATGAAAAAATAAATCTTTACTGTTTGAACAGTAGTGTATAAATAATCATATACTGTTTTAAAATAATACTGGCCTCTAAATAGATTAAACCCCTTTTACTTTGATTACAAGCAGTATATTTTTACAACTCCAAGGTTTCAACACAAGTCCAATATTGCAAAAAATGCTTTTCCCTGGCAGTGGTTTAAAACATCTCATATTAAATTAGCACGATCTTCGTGAAATTCTAGTACTGTCATAGTTTTTTACTGTTAAATGACTGAACACAAGAAGAATGACTGAGTCAACTTTCTAATGAAGGGCAGGCAGATTTGAATGTTTGATTCTGAAAGGTTGAATGTTTTACACAAATGTCCCCATTTTTCTTGGGCCAAGTTGTGCGTTTTAAATCTGGCCGGGTTTTTTTTTTTTTATTCCATTTGCTGTTTTATTTATTTTTGTTTCGCAAACTGTTTTGTGTTTCCTAACTGTTTACATTTTTCTGAAATGATAAGCTATTTCATTGCTGACTCCCATTATGTCAACTTAACCCCCATTTAGTGTGCCAACCTGCCCTGCTACTGGTTCACTGAACCGTCCGGTGCAATAACGCAGGAAATGTTCACAAGACCAGGAATATTTCCACTAAAAAGCATAACAAATACCAAGATGATGGGAGGACGAAAACATCTACAGTATTAGCACGCAAGCAGGGGCTTTGAACAGGACTTCATAATGATTAGCAATACTAGAACGAACCAGTATTTCACATTTAAACCAACAGATTTCGACAACCACACTTTGTGATTATGCTCAATCCGTCGCTCTGCAAAACTGGATTATCATCGACTCGAGGTTCAGTATCTGAAGGCCGGGCGCACTGTTTATTCAGTCGGGAGTGAGCCAGAAATGCCTCTTCGCCCGTTCTTTCGTACGCTTTGAACCCCGGTTTTGGTCGGCACAGTGGTGTTAGGAACGTTACAAACACATCGAAATAACTTAATCATACAGTATGAGGAACATTACGGAGTGAGTTTGCTGAACCGAGGCGCGCTGAACTCCGACTCACGCGCTGAGAGCGAAGCGGGGCGGGGCGGGCTCATGAATATTAAGTTACGCCAGGTTCGTCAGCGCCCCGAGAGCGAAGCGTGGTGAGTTCATGTATATTAATGAGGCACGCCACTGGCGAAGTTCACGCAGCCTAGTTAATATTCATGAACCCGCCCCGCTTCGCTCAGAGGCGCGCTGCCTGCCTGAGACAAGCGCGTCCCAAAGCAAGCTAATGTTAAACGTGGCTAAAGCCGACATTTTCTCCCTTAAAACACATCCAAAACTAACGTTCACCTTTGCTCACATGTTAACCCGCGATAAATAAGTACGGCAAGGTCACAAGCCGCACTGACGACTTCGGTCGCACTTCGCGTTCACGGACAGAAAGGACCATCCAGCAGCGCGTCTAATGACTTGCGCTTCAATGATCCCTAGCAATGGTCGTGTCGACTCGGTCACGACACGCACAAGCGCAAAATATATATATATAAATAAATAAATGGTCTCTCGCCAGTACGTTACGTTCAATAATCGCTAATGCAATTGTCTCCGGTGTCGCTCCTTGTGCGAAATGCGTCAGTCGGCTGAACCGTGATGTTTTTGGTGACTTTCCCCCGCCGTGCAAAAGCGAGTTCGGATTAATTGACAAGCATTGCATCGCGAAAGTTGAGTTAACGTTACCGGACTCATCCAGCGCACACAAAAACTCGCTCCGAAAGATTTGGACCTCGCAGATCGAGCGCTTCCATTGTTGGCGATTTCCCGACGCTCGTGAAGCATCGCGCCGCTCCCCGTCTGCGCCAGTCCGCGCGCGCGCGTCTCTCTCTGTGTGCGCGTTTGCGCTTGCTTTCACGTTCGCATACGCCGGAGCACTCCAACTAGTGATAAAAACACCAATACTTCACATTCCGCGTCACGTTTTTGCCGGAGCGCAGCCGCTTCTCGGTTCACTTACTTCCATGTCCTCCATGTGATCCTCATCCACGGGACCCAGAGCGCTGTCGCCGGTGCTCCAGTCCGCGAGAGAAGGCTGTTTCACCGCACACTTGCTCTGCTCGGTTTTTCTCCTGCCTCTTAGCACCTTTGCCGCGTTGCGATAGGAAACCGAGCCTTTATAGTTGACTTTGAGCACCGTTTGCTCCTCTATCAGTTTCTCTAGTTCTGACCGGGTTCGGTCCCAATCCGAGCCGTGTCGTCTTTTGACCATCCTGCAAATTCTGTCCAGGTCCGGTCGCGCTTTCCTCGACCTCAGCGAGTCTATGGAGCCCAGGATCCATTCGCGGTACGGCTCAGACATTATTCCTAATGGGCTTCAAGCTTGATAGAGTGGATGAAGTGCGTCAGTGTTGCCTTCGACGTGACGCTCGCAGTCTTTCGAGCCGCGGTGCGAGCGCGCTGGGGGGAAAAAACGGAAACATACTGTACGCGTGCGTTGATCGCATTGAGCGCTTTTAAGGTGGAATGCGCGAGATGCGCGGCCCGCCGCTAGGAGATTTAAGGAGGCGTTGCTCGGTTGCATGTTTCCGTGCCGCTTAAATGGCTGTTGTTGCTGCTTTGGAATGCAATACTAGCAGGCTGCATTATTGCGTTTTGTTTTTAAGTTACACTTGAATAAGTCCGTTTTATGCAATGATAAACTTTTCATTTACGTTCCTTGTTTAATCCAGCCACTGATTTTGGAATCAAAATGGTAAAAATTTTCGAAGGAAGTGCGCTGAGTGGAATATTAGCTACTTACCGCATACTACACAGTATATACTGTACACTACAAATAGTTTGTGAAACAAGGCGGTATGCAACAATACATATTTAAAACAGTAGTATGCCGAGCTCACTGTGCTCCGTGTTTAATCAGGTGAGAAACAAACATCATAATCATTTGTTAGTTTTATTTTTATTTTAATATATATTATATATATATACACACACATACACACACACACAAACTCTAGATGGCGCAGTCCGATAGGTCTAACTCAATCTGACCTAATGACATCATCACATGGCACAGCTGATTGGTTCTCTCCTGTATCGGTAGCCAATGAGCTCGCTCCTCAACATTCAAATACATGACTAGTGCTTGCTGTAGCAGTTGCAGCTTGCTTCAGAAACCCTCCACCTTCCCCAGCTCCACCTGTATAGATCTGCTACGAGGTGATTCATGTATGTTATATGGGAGTTATTTCATGCATTGTTATATTTGCAGCAGCAATATTTCTTACATGCTTAGTAGTAAGTCTCGGTACTTGCTCTGCCACAACAGCAGCGTAGCAGCTCTATTCCGCCAAGACCAAATACATTAACATTGTCATGTATATTACCATGACAATCCCTCAGAGTTGTCTTGACAGAAATATATATGCATTGTTCTGTCTGTTCTGCATTGATTATCCACTTGATCTTTCATTAAAAAAAAATCTAACCTTTAATTAAAGTAAAAAAAAGTGGGTAAGTAAATATTAAATATATTTATGGTAAATATTTTTCTCTAATACAGTAAGAGGACGTGTGTCTATATCATCCTAATGCACGGTGAGGACTAGAGTTTGAGTGGCCAAGGATCACAGCTGGAGAACTGCAGAAAATAGTTGAGTCTTGAGGTCAGAAAGTCTAAAAAAAATGTTGTTTGGGAGGGTTTCAAGAAAAAACTAGAAAAGAATACGCTCTTATCCAAAAACAAGCTCCAGCATATTTATTTCCTAGACATGACTGGAACATTAAACGGGACTGGGTTCAATGGTCAGATGAAACTAAACAAATTAGCTTTTTAGCAGCAAACACTCAAGATGGGTTTGGTGCACACAGGGATAAAAAGTACCCCATGTGTACAATGAAATATACTGCTGTATTTTTGATGTTGTGGACCTATATTTCTGCCGGAGGTCCTCAACATCTTGTTCAGATAGATGACATAATGGATTCGATTAAATTTTTTTAAACTGACTGTCCATGCTAGAAATCTTATAATTGGACATGGTTGGATCTTCCACCAGGACAATGATCCACAAACAAACATCAAAACCAAAACAAAAATGGGTCACTGAGAACAAAACCAAGCTTCTGCCCTGGCCAACTCAGTTCCCTGAGCTGAACCCTATAGAAAATGAGTGGCGAACTGAAGAGGAGAAGCATCAACATGGAGCTGGAAATCTGAAGGGTCTGGAGAGATTCTGGATGAAGGAATTGTCTCTGATCTCCTGTCAGATGTTCTCTAAACTCTTCAGGCATTATAGGTGAAGACTCAGAGCTGTTCTCTTGGCAAAAGGAGGTTGCAAAAAGTATTGGATAAAAGGGTATGATTAATTGTGACCAATGTGTATTAGAGAAAAATATTTCATAATGAGATTTCTCTCCCATTTTAAATTCTTATCCTCCAATGAAAGGTTCGATTTAAGCAATTACATTTTTATATATATATATATATATATATATATATATACCTAAAGGATTGATACAAATTAATGTTCACAACCTTCTTTGATAATATTTACCAAGGGTATGAATAATTTTGAGCACAACAGCTTATATATATACACACACACACTGGTACATCTCAAAAAAATTGAATATCATGAAAAAGGTCAATATTTTTTGTCACTCAGTTCAGAAAGTGAAACCCATATATTATATAGATTCATTACACAGAGTAAAATATTTCAAGCCATTTTTCTTGAAATTTTGATGATTATGGCTTACAGATAATGACAACCCAAAATTCAGTGTCTCAGAAAATTAGAATATTACATAAGATCAATAAAAAAGAGGATATTTTAAACAGAAATGTCAGGCTTCTGAAAAGTATGTTACTTTCTATGAACTCAATACTTGGTTGGGCCTCCTTTTGCATGAATTTCTGCACCAATGCGGCGTGGCATGGAGGCAATCAGCCTGTGGCACTGCTCAGGTGTAATGGAAGCCCAAGTTGCTTTGATAGCGGCCTTCAGGACATCTGCATTGTTGGGTCTGGTGTCTCATCTTCCTCTTGACAATACCCCATAGATTCTCTATGGGGTTCAGGTCTGGTGAGTTTGCTGGCCAATCAAGCACAGTAACACCATGGTCATTGAACCAGCATTTGGTACCTTTGGCAGTGTGGGCAGGTGCCAAGTCATGCTGGAAAATGAAATCAGCATCTCCATAAAGCTTGTCAGCAGAAGGAAGCATGAAGTGCTCTAAAATGTCCTGCTAGATGGCTGTGCTGACTGTGGACTTCAGAAAACACAGTGGACCAACACCAGCAGATGACATGGCAGCTCAAATCATCACTGACTGTGGAAACTTCACACTTCAAGCAACATGGTTTCTGTGCCTCTCC
>NW_015505512.1:492501-494983 GCF_001515645.1 Sinocyclocheilus grahami | reverse complement strand
TTTGTGGCTTACCCTCCTTGTGAAGGGTGTCAATGACTGTCTTCTGGACAACTGTCAGATCAGCAGTCTTCCCCATGATTGTGTAGCCTACTGACCCAGACTGAGAGACCATTTAAAGGTTCAGGAAACCTTTGCAGGTGTTTTGAGGTAATCAGCTGATTAGGGTGTGACACCATAACTTTCCAATATTGAACTTTTTCACAGTATTCTAATTTTCTGAGACACTGAATTTTGGGTTTTCATTATCTGTAAGCCATAATCATCAAAATTTCAAGAAATAAAGGCTTGAAATATTTCACTCTATGTGTAATGAATCTATATAATATATGGGTTTCACTTTCTGAAATGAGTGACAAAAAATATTGACCTTTTTCATGATATTCTAATTTTTTTTAGATGTACCTGTATATTAGGGGTGTAACGATTCATCGATATGGATCTATACGATGTCTGACGATACGATGCATCGATGCCACACGTAAAATAATATCGATATCTGTAGTATAAATATACACCTTTATTTTGGCACCGTCCACATTTCACATAATCTCCGTCTATGCAATACCGACAACGCGTGCATTCTCGTTCAAACTCGGGTATCAGGACTCCATACAAGGACTGCCCGAAGGCACAAGGTGAGCATAAAAGACGCTCGAGATTGTTTGCGGAACAGTCGAGCGCTTTGTGAGAAGTTTTCTGCGCACGCACACAGACAGCTGCGTCTACACCGCGCGAATACTAAATTGAGCTCTCTTCCGCTTTTTTTGTGCATGGATGAATAAATAGACAAAATTACATCAAAATGCGCGTTTTGGCGAATATCCTAGTAAACACAGTAGGTTAGGCATATGTCTTAATGTAAACAGTTGAGAAAGAAAAGGCATGTGTATCAGTATATTAAATCCATGCTTCGTTCTTGAAGTGAAAGCAAATTAATAATACATCTAATGCTGTCAAAGAAAAATACAAGGGCTCACTGCTCCTGACTAAATAACCTTTGTAACATCAAAAATGATTAATCTATATTTAATTTATACAGTGAAGACTATGCAGTTATTTTACATTTGATTATTACATTTCTGTAGCGTACCTGAAAATTGATTTTAGACTGAGCTGAAAAACCTGAAAAGCACTGTTTATTGAACTTGTGTCTTTGTATTTATTTTCTGCTATTGCTTGTAATTTGGTTATCTGTAGAAAAGATTTTTAGCACTGAGCCCATAGTAGCAGCCAGAATTGTTTATTTTATTTATTAAAAAAATAAATAATAATTAAAAAAAGCGTAGACCTGTTTTTTTGTTGTGAATGTCCCAATTGTGGAACAGGATGTGAACATTTCAGATAAATGTTCATGTTATATATTTTGGTTGCATTTGTGAGTTAATAAAAATGCAGATGGTTGTTTAAAATATATAATATCATAATATCGATATATCGACCGATATACTCCTGTATCGAATCGAATCGTAGAATTTTTTGAATGATCGGCAAATATCATATCGCTGGGTATGAGAATCGATATCGTATCGTGATGAACCATCCGATTTACACCCCTAATATAAATATATATATATATATCTCTATCTATCAGGCTATATACAGGAATCATGGAGTTAAATTTAATACCTCTTAAGACCTTTTTTAAGACTCTTTCCATACATTTTAAGACCTCATTGCCACTCCCAAGTTTTAACTGGTTACATCGGCGATACATAACTTACATTTACTATATATTTATTGTAAGATAGCGCAACTAAACAGACTTACTTTGTGATAACTCCTTATCAATACAACATAATTCAGAAGTGGGGAACGAAGCACAAGATAATTAATTGAGTGACTAACCAATGCAACCCAAGAAACAAGAATTAGACCAATAAACAAAACAACTGACAAAACTTATTAAGGAGGGGAAATAAAGCTCTCTGAGCTAACGGGGCAATGAGTTCACACAGTATGTTCAAAATATGTATTGGTCACATCAACTCAAACCATAGTTGTTTTGTGGAACACTTCTCAAGACAAACATCTGACTGATCAGACAGTTTACCTGTGATTACGGAGTGCTTGATTTGATGCAGACTTGACAGAGGTCAGTACTGCACCTGATCAAGTCTGAATGATCATGGAAGGGAAAATATTGATCACAACTATTACATAATTTTAATTGTGCATTCCAAGGCCATGCCAGTAAAAAAAAAAAAAAACCGCCCAAAGTAGCGCAATTACCATGTCCCAAATATAAAAATTTAATTTCCATCCCTAAAATACATATTTTACAGTCACTGTTATGCACATTTATCATAAACACAGCTCAAATGCTTCCTACTAGTGTGGCCCAAAACATTTAGCAGTTTTATTACAGGTAGAATGCAAAATGTTTCAGTACAAGCATTTAAACCAAATGTAATGTATGCAATATTTCAAACCTTTAACCCACTTCAACCAATGGCAACAGTTTAAAAGCAGCCCAATTTCGTGG
>NW_015505512.1:489935-490727 GCF_001515645.1 Sinocyclocheilus grahami | reverse complement strand
CCCATGCCGGTAAAATAATAAACAGCCCAAAGTAGCTACTCCCAAATATAAAAATGTAATTTTCATCCCTAAAATACATATTTTACAGTCACTGTTATGCACATTTATCATAAACACAGCTCAAATGCTTCCTACTAGTGTGGCCCAAAACATTTAGCAGTTTTATTACAGGTAGAATGCAAAATGTTTCAGTACAAGCATTTAAACCAAATGTAATGTATGCAATATTTCAAACCTTTAACCCACTTCAACCAATGGCAACAGTTTAAAAGCAGCCCAATTTCGTGGGGAAAAAAACTAAAGCAATCCTGCATCCAACACGAGCTGCAGAAGTCAGATTTGACTGATCACGGGTCAAAAGTAAGGAGAGATAACCGACAAGATGTTGGAGGATTTGCTCCTCAACAGATCCCGAGCTCATTGACAAATATCTTTTATCGTAGGATGTGCTCCCTTTACACAGTGCGCTCGCGATCGCGAAATCGAAAGTGAACTACGACTGCGAGCGCTCATTCAAAGGGGATTTAAATACCCCAAATATTGATAGCGGCGCCCTGATGCACGAAAATTATATACAATATTAGAATGTTTGCGGGAGCGGACACAAAAATCGTGGGAGCGGATGGGAGCGAATTGGTCAGAAAGTGAGCGCCTTAACAGATTAAGTAAAATCTTGCAGGATTCCATAAATAAACTACACAGAACCCCACTATTTGACAAATATACAATGAAAATATGATACAAAATTTAATACCTTGGAAAATGGCATTTAAGAATTTTTAATACTTTTTC
>NW_015505512.1:481786-489699 GCF_001515645.1 Sinocyclocheilus grahami | reverse complement strand
GCAGTACACAAGCCACAGTTAAGACAGCTGACTCCACTGTGATGTGACCCCCCCCCCCCCCCCCCCCCCCCCCCCCCCCTTTTCTGTCCGGTTAAATGTCCTGTGACAGATAAATCAAAATTCAGAACAATAACATTTTAAGACGTCACCACACTTTTGTAACTTTAACAATTAAAACTTTATTGGAATGATACATGTTGCAAAATATTATTCTGTGTATTTTTTTTTAAACATACTTGATGTGTCCTACGGGTATCCGTCAACTTCTCCAGAAGGTAAAATAATTAAGACTGTTAAAGGCAGAGAATATACAGTATTGTTTCCCGAGAAGGTACAATAAACTACACCATCACCATACCCATGTCGGGAGGAAAGAGACTCCTGTTATTGAAAATACACTTAGAAAATATGCAAAAGTAAATCAAATGTTTTCTTCATGATTTTTTTTTAAAAGCAAATAGAAGAGTGTAGGAAACTGGATGTGTACAAAGGCAAACTGTATAATGGACTGATGCGCACACACACAAAAAGATGACTGACGATGTGAATGAACAGACTGAAGGATGTGTGACACCCATGTATCTGAAAGGAAGGGATGGGACCCAGACATAGAGGGATGACATATGAATACCGCCAAAAATGTCACATTTTTCCATGCTCTGACAAATAAAAAGGTGTAATGAAAGGTGCATTTGAGCCATAATTTCCCAAAAAGTCAGTTTTAAAACGGTGATGCTTTAGACAGAACCCTTCCATGTCACGATCGAGCTCAAAGATGAGGAAAAAAGCTCACGTGAAGCCAACCTGTACATTATAACTCCGTACACCAGTTGAGGATAGTCTTACGTTGCTTCTAGCATCACGAGACCAGCGCAGAAGAGCCCGCTGGGTAATCTAAACGTACAGACGCATTCTTTAAACACTGATTGTTTTGTTCTCCAGCTATTTAGACCAAGAGATGGAGCTGTTTCTCCTGTTTGTACAACCATTTTATGACAAAGTCTCCAGAAATGGGGCAAGAAAATGTCCCAGCAAAAGCTAGGCATGCAGGGAGAAGAATGAGGGAGAGAAAATCAAACCTACCATCATGTTTTGTGAAATATAAACTCATGCCCTTTGCTCATCTATGTTACTAAAGCTACACCAGCACCCGAATGATCAAAAACGGACCCAATCCGGTGTGTTTTGGCTGTGAATCTGGCAGAATACATTGACATGACATTTCCCAAGAGGGAAAAGAACAGTAATTTGATCTCGTACTGCAATTTAAATGGCATCAAAGCCGTTTAGTTTCCAATCGATACTTCTGTTATTAAAAGAGTTGTTTGAAATACCAATTTTAACCTGGCGCCAATCTGTAGTTCGCACACATTCAACAAAATTAAGTTACATTACTCATCATAACAAACGGAAATAATAAACCAAAACAAACAAACCAAAAATCAACTTTGCACGATTTTGAAATCGGCACCTAAAGAACAGCCGACTCCTGAAGGACTGAGCTATAAGCGATGGTGGGCATCTCAGTTTTAAAGGTGAAGCGTGTCAATTCTGCGCAACTAGCAGCAGCAAAGAAAAACACACAAAAATAACGACTTTGATCAATTCTAATATATTATGTCCTTTCTGTAACTCAGACTGCGCGCAGTTCAGTTTGGTGCCACTATTGGAGCCAGAAGTTACACTTCACCTTTACAATCGAATTAAATATTCATCGACGCAAAACTTTTCAAGCACAACGAAATAAAATCTACGCAACACACTACGCATTACTGCACACTTCTGGAAACTAAACAACAACATAATAATCATGGGGACTTTTGCGTTTAGATTGTCTTGCATCCAACAAAGTTACAGAGCAAGATAGAAAGCGAACAAATTTTGATCAGTTCGTCGGACGACCGAATGGAGCTTCACTAACTGGTCGATATCTTAACACACAATAAAGTCAACATGAACAAGCTTATTTGAAGCAGAACGTATTGGAAATCGGCCTAATTTTCAAACAACTTTCATGTCAGGAGAAGATTATTCTTATCGTCGGTAAGGATGAGAAATACCAGACTGTTCAATTAAACAAAGGGTTTGGTCACCAGCAGGTGACATGGCAGAAAAGAATAATAATAATAATAATAAAACAAGCAAAAACACATCCATCAGGAACCCAGTGTAACCACAGAAACAATGCTCTCCTTTAACATTTTCCTTTAAAAGCATCTTTTTAAAAACAACCAGCTGTATTACAAGCCTTTGTGCTCGCTGTTAATTCATTGTATTCCTTCAGTTCGGATTTTTGTTAGTTTATCTCTGGAAATGTATCTTAGAATCAAAGCCATCTGCGAAAACGTGTAAAATAATGGATTTGGAGCTTCAAGTATGCTTACATGCTACCGATGTGTAATTTAAAGTAGTGTCACGGTCTTTTCAGTGGCCACTTTCAACCCAAAGCACATTCTATTGGCTTAAATACAAACATACTGGCTTAAAATACACTAAATGATCTAGAGAATGACGAATGATGATCCAAATCAACAATCTTTACACTAAGCGCCTGATTCTGTCTGATCTTAGAGCACTGTAGCCAATTAATATGCGATGACAAAATTGAAGAATGGTAGTGTGATGCTTGAAATCCAAATGAGAAATGGGTGTCAAACAAAAAGCCAGAACTCTTGAACGGTGTAAGTTGTTTGATTTGGTATTGGGTGCCAATAGGTGCACAGGAAGTAAACATGATGTGACAGGGTGGAGAACTACAGAGCAAGGACACCTTTGCTAATAAAAAAAAAAAATTATCTGGAGATGCCAAAATTCAGTACCAGTAAGTAACCTCTATATCTCTGGAAAAACAAAAAAAAGAATAAGTCACAAATATACCCATGCCAGCCAGTCAGAGAAGTGACAGAATCTCTGCCCAATGGACCCTGGCTACCAAACAAGAGGGAAAACATGAAAATGGATAAGTAACAAGGGACGAAGGATCTGAAAAGGCAACACTGCTGGCGTCTCTCTCAGGACGTTCTTCTTCTCCCTCCATCTGTGTCTGAGGGCTCTACGTTGTTGTTACCGATTAAGGCTCAGTCCAGTCCATCATCATCATCATCACCCTGGAAAACGTTTTCTTCTCTCTGTTGCCCCACATCTAATTTCTCTCCATCCCTCTCCTCCACTGCTGCTTCTAGAATTCAGCAAACTCCTTTCCACATTTCTCTGAGAAAGAGACCCGGATTTCTTCTTCCTCGTAGTCGTCAAAGTTGCTGGTGTCACCGGGGCCTTTGCACTTAGGGATGAAGGGGGCTTCCACCTGAAGACACAGGTTATTACATTCTGATGAAATATTATGAAGACCATAACATGTACTGATGATGAGTTGGGGATGAGTTGAAGATTGGGGAAATGGTGAGGACGTTATAAGAACCCAGTATGATTGAGGTACCTTCTTCTGGTAGATTGCGATCCAGTCGGTGGTTGCAAACCATTTGTGGCCCTTGATGTCGTTGACACCGTTCTTGAGGTTACCGAAGCGCTTCGTCAGATCTACCTGTAGCAGGTTCCTCAGCAGGTCCTTCAGGTCAGAGCTAAAATGTGAGGGGAAGCGAACCTAGAGAAAGATTAATACACACTGTCAGTTTGGGTTTGGGATTCACAAGCACCTTTACAAATATGTCATGTTCCAATACACCAGAAAGGTCTAATCATAATTGACACAATGTTAGGGATGCACGATATTATCGGACCTATATCGGAATCGGCCGATAATGGCGTTAAATGTAAATATCGGCATCGGCCCGATATGAAAATTTATGCCGATATGTCTTGCCGATAAGAGGAATACATTAACTCACATGTGCTCAGGGTGTGCTGGCGATTAGATCACGTCAGCAGTGTGACTAATTTTTGAAGCAAAATTTTGTCTGAATGATTATTAAATTCACTCTTTTGGATCGCTGCATTTACTCTGTCGAAGCACGTACAGAATGACACTTCAGTGTATGATAGAGTAAACAGTAATAGCACATGCAGCGGCAGCCTCCCCCGGGTCGTAATGCCCGTTCGGTAAGGAGTTTTAATCTGTAAGGGGGTGCTGTTGGCCTACTTTTAATCAAATGAAAGTAAAATACACAAATAACATTTAGACTGTTTCTGACCAAATAAAGCAGTATTGATGTCATAAAATCATGAGTATGTTTTGATTTAAAGGTCAGAAGCTATAGCTTACATGAATAAAAAAAAATTACAAACAATTAAAATTAAATAATTTTACATAGCCTATACCAGGGGTGCCCAACCCTGCTCCTGGCGATCGACTGTCCTGCAAAGTTTAGCTCCCAACTCTAATCAAACACTCCTGCCTTTAATTTTTAAGTGATCCTGAAGACCTTAATTAGTTGCTTCAGGTGTGTTTGATTAGGGTTGGAGCTGAACTTTGCAGGACAGTTGATCGCCAGGAGCAGGGTTGGGCACCCCTGGCCTATACTGATTTATTCATTAATGTGTAATATGTTATATATTTTTTTAACTTATGAGCTCTAAAATATTTTCAGAATGTTTACAACTCTTTTGCTTTAGATCATCTACAAATGTTAAATCTTAAAATAAAATGTTAAGGTTACTACTGCATCTTTCTGAAAAAAAAAATTGCAGCGATTGATATATAGTTTATTTATAGTTATTTTCAAAGCTTCGATGTACTGTCATTATAAAATAACTTCATTGTTGTTTAATTATAACAAATAAACCAAAATGTAAAATAATGCTTATAATTTCCACACAGGAGAGACTCGGTTTTGTTTCCAAACAAAAGAAAATATATCGGCATCGGCCAAACATAGTTGAAAAATATTGGCAAAAATCCAATATCGTGCATCCCTAGTTGTGACTTGAATATTTAAATGTAAAACCATGTAGAAGACAGCTGATGTTGGACCCAAACCACAAAAACAATGAGAGCAGCAGCAGAAGACTGCAAGCTAAAACCTTTAGATGACTTAGAGCTAAAATGTAAACTTTCATTTTTAAAATTCATATCAGCATCAAAAGATATATTCATTGCAATATATATGCAATCAGATTTCTTAATACACCACAATAACAAATAACAAATAAAAACGTTATACATTTGTTTCAGTTTAATACTGGATGAAAATTGTGAATTCATCCCCTGTTAAAACTTCTATGAGTTAAACTATTGTCTAGTAACATTAAAAGCAAAACAGCCTAATAAAATAAAATCAATACAATAAAACTAAAATAAAGAGCCTCTGCTAAATTAATGAATGTAAATGTAAAATATGCTTGGTTATCTAACGCACACACACACAGAGAGAGAGAGAGAGAGAGAGAGAGAGAGAGAGAGAGAGAGAGAGAGAGAGAAAGACACAAATATAAATATAAATCCGAATGACTACAATGGACAGAATAAAAACAAGAGAGAGAGAGAGAGAGAGAGAGAGAGAGAGAGAGAGAAAAAACAAAACATACAAGCCCATAGGTCTGACTCCAAGTCAGCATTTTTAGTATTATTTATATACTCATAGTCTTTATTAAAATTTTGGAATAACTTTTTTCAGTTAAAATTTTTGTAATTTTGTTATGCGCCTTTGTGATTTTTATTTGGTTTTGTTCTTTTTTTATATTATTTAGGTTTATTTTTTTGTTTTTATTTATTTACAGTTAGTATTTTTAGTGCTTCAGTGTAAACTTATTTAATTTAGTTGTCAAGGCATCATCTCTCACGTTTAAAGTTTTAATTATTTTAATTGTATTTATGTTTTAATAGTTTCAGTTAACTATAATAACCCTGCTGTGTTACCAAAACCACAAATAAAAACATTAAAAGACACAAGACATGTTTCAGTATTTATTTTGTTTATTATTTTGTAGTATTAATATTTTGAATCAGCTTTCATATATATGTGCGTACCTTAAATTTAAATATTACATTAGTTATTACGTTTTTGTATATTCTTATTTAGCTTTATTTTTATTTCAGTAGACTTTGTTTTAGTAGACTTATTTTATTTCAGACAGTCGCCCAAGCAAGTTTTTCCATCTAATATTTCAGCTTTATTTCAAGCAATGAAACAACACCGGTTTAGATAATAACAGCACCACTGACACACGTGTGCAGTGCAGTGCAGTGTGGCCACTGCACTATATGACATCCAGCACCAAAAAATGTGATAATCATTCGCAGCGCTCACCTTCCCAGAAACAATCTTCTCGTAGATCTGGATGGGCTGGTCGGCAAAGAACGGAGGGTAACCGGCAGCCATTTCATAGATCAGCACTCCCAGAGCCCACCAGTCCACTGCTTTATTATAACCCTGACAGACAGAGAGAGCAAGAGTTATGCTGAAATGGCTTAAACTGCAGTTAAAACAAGTAATGCAGCTTCGGTACTCACTTTACTGAGGATGATTTCTGGCGCCAGGTACTCGGGTGTGCCACACAGTGTCCAGGTCCTGCCCTTTACACGTTTAGCAAATCCAAAATCTGTTACCTGAGAAAACAGCAAGAATGAATATTGCATGTATTCTTTTGTGAAAACCTGTGAATGAGCCTGGATGGTCTTAAAGAGACACTCAAACACAAGGCAGGTATACTCTTTGCAGTCATGTGACATTCTTGGAGCTGCTATCATGGCATTTCATGAAGTCATCTGGTTTTAAACCCTGTGTGTTTACCTGTATGTAGCCCTGCTGGTCTATGAGCAGGTTTTCAGGCTTCAGATCTCGGTAGATTAGATCAAGTGAGTGAAGGTATTCAAAGGTCAGAACTATCTGGGCGGCGTAGAATCGGGCATGAGGCTCACTGCATCGGACAGAGACAGATAGACACAACGTAAATGTACAGAGGTCACAGGACCTGCGTGCCAGTCATTATACAAGAATGATACGATTGAATAGTTTTAGATGAAGCAGGCCTACTGCATGTCACGTATCAGGACACTGCTGCCACTGTTTGACGTCACGTCAACTACCCTAAAATAACAATTAACTGAATTGAAAATAAACAAATCTAAACCTAATGTGCACAGCAATTCTCATGAATCTGCATGGTTTTTTAAATTCTGAAAATACTTTTATCAGTGGATGTGTGAAAATAATAATAATAATAAAACTGATAAAAAAGGACAATATACAAAATAACCAATGACTGTTATGCTTAGGGATGCACCAATCCGATAGTGCCATTTTTGCGATTTCTTTTTTTCCGATTGTGCAAATTATTCTGTTACTTCTGAAGCCATACGATAGCTTAAAGGGGTCATATGATGCGATTTCAAGTTTTCCTTTCTCTTTGGAGTGTTACAAGCTGATTGTGCATAGATAAGATCCCTGAAGTTGCAAAGACTAAAGTCTCAAAACCAAAGAGATATTCTTTATCAAAGTTAAGACTCTGCCACGCCCCCCTAAAACGGCTCGTTCTAACACGCCCCCACATATCTACCTCACTATGTGGAAATATTTGCATAATGCCACCCAAATGTGCACGCAAAGAAATGTGGTGTGGTTTCAGTAACCGCAGTTAGTGTTGAAGCAGCCATGTCAGGGAGACGCTGTGTGTTTCTAGGCAAAAGCAAAAGCACTTTATTTGGCCTTCCGAAAGTAGATGCATTTAGGAATCTTTAAGATGACTTACAACAGAACAGCAATGCATTTTATGGATGACCGTTTCGTGAACCTAGGAGAGGAGGTAATTCTGACTTTGCTATGACAATCTGACGCTTCTGAATCAGCTACTGTTTTGTTATTAGTTTAAGTATTTGCTATTGACTGTTCAAATGCGGAGTTTTGCGCATCGTGTGTGTGTGTGTGCGCGCGAGAGAGAGGGAGAAGGGGTCACATCACAGTGGAGTCCGCTGTCTTAACCGTGGCTTGTGTACTGCAAACACATACCAGCGTCATCAC
>NW_015505512.1:462253-481519 GCF_001515645.1 Sinocyclocheilus grahami | reverse complement strand
GATTACTTACAACAGAACAGCAATGCATTTTATGGACGACCGTTTCGTGAACCTAGGAGAGGAGGTAATTCTGACTTTGCTATGACAATCTGGTGCTTCTGAATCAGGTACTGTTTTGTTATTAGTTTAAGTATTTGCTATTGACTGTTCAAATGCGGAGTTTTGCTCATCGTGTGTGTGTGTGTGCACGCGAGAGAGAGGGAGAGGGGGTCACATCACAGTGGAGTCCGCTGTCTTAACCGTGGCTTGTGTACTGCACACATACCAGCTTCACCACTGTGTCTGTCACGCGACTCTGTTCCCCTTTCGGGCTCTGTCTTTACATTTATTTTGAAAGCTGAAGCTCGCGATTATGGTAAGGGGCGTTACATTTCCGACGAGTGCTTGCTGTGTTCGGCCAATCACAATGCACTGGGTCAGCTGGCCAATCAGAGCAGACTGCGCTTGTCGGAAGGAGGGACATTGTAGAAAACTAAGCGTTTGAGAGAGGCGGGGCATAGATAATAATATACAGCATTTGAAAAATGTGTTTTTTTAACATTAAAGCATGTCAACATATTCCGTTACACCAAATACACAAAATAATGATCTTTTAAAAAAGCATCATATGACCCCTTTAATGTGAGCTACATATGAATATTTAAGTCCTTACATTAAAGTTCACACAAACTCTTTTCTACGCTGCGGCTGTCAGTCATTCGTTCAGCCTTTAAACCCTGGTCGCATTCGGTTACAGCAGTCAGCTCGGTAAAGCTCTCTCCAAGATCATTCTGTGTTCCCATTATACTTGATTTTGCAAAATCATAGACATGTATTTACAAAAGGAATTTATCTTCTTGCTGGAGTTTAATGTTGTTTTGTTACTTGCTACCGGGTGTCTGTGAGAACAAAACACGGGCGTAGAAAAGACTATAAATTGTTTTTAACATGCACAGTAACTGAAATGTAGAACTGTTAAAAGAAAGGCTTTGAAACTGTGCAGAAACTGTTGCACAGATATAATACACTACGCATCAATTTCTCTTCACTTTGTGCTTTGCCGTTTTTAACATGAAGCGCTTACAATGTGCGCATCCGGTGTGCAGAATGATGCGCTTGATCAGGCTGTGACTCCATGTTGCTTCAAGCGCATCATTCTGCACGATCACGCTGCGGCCGAACTCAGACATTCAGGAACAAACTTTTTAGCGCTGCCCCGCAATTTGATCAACTAAATAGCTTAATCGCTCAAGAGCTACATTATCTTTCTCAACAAGGAGCTGGTAGCATCATTGTTTCTAAAAGGAATTAAAGCCACAGCTTTACTGTTAATAGAGAAACGCGGCAAAACGGTGGTAATTCATACATACACAGTCTCTCTCTCTCTGTGTGTCGTAAATGAACAGTTGATGAATCACACTTTTCTGAGAATAGACTTGAAGTGGAGCTCGCTAAACTGCAAGCTAAGCGGTGTTTTTAGAAAGCAAGTGCGTTTATCCAGTGGCGAGAGAGCGTGAGCACAGGGTTGCCAGGTTGACAAAGATAAGTAGCACACTTAGCAGATATTTCTGTATTGCGCAAGTGTGAAGCTCTGTTTTGGGGATTACGTCTCTTTATATCAGGCAACCCCGTTGTGTTCCTCTGCGGCCAGATTATTAACAGATGCTCTATTCATTCTTTTTTAGAAACCTCGCACTTTTTTACTAAATTTTAAACGTTGTAAAATTAAGCGTGGTCCACTGCTGCACACGTGCCACAGTATCGATACAAGGCCAGCTGTATCGATACTCGTATCGTCAAATCTCTGTGACGATACATCGTCGTATTGATATTTTGAACACAGCACTAATACTTATATATAAATACATGCATGAATGTTTTTAATGAATGGATTTTATATACATACAATTTTATAATAATACAAATAGCTATTTGTAACATTTTACCATATTTAGTGCAACACTTATTTGTTCCCCACAAAATATGTTTCACTAAATTTCTAAAATTGTGCACTGCTGCCGAATTATCCACTAACCTAGTTTATGATACATTTTTGTCATAGATTATAAATATACATAGGCCTATAATTTTTCAGATTTATAGTTTATTTTATGTTTATTTATAATGAAGTAGTCTGTATCTAGTAGATTGTGAAAGAATGATTATCAGTTCCACACAGAGATATATAAATTCTACATTTATTTAAATGAGGGGAAAAAACTTCACTGGTATCGGATCGGTATCGGCCAATTAGGGATGTAAAGATATGAAAATTTCTTATCAAGATTATAGTGACCAAAATTATCAAGGTTATCAGTATTATCACGGTATTGTTAAAATGTGCTGGAGATGTTAAAAAAGTACCGACACATAAATCACAAGTTTTATATTTAAAAATCAACAAACTACAAATAAAATGACTTTTTGTTTGCATAATCACTAAAACAATAACATTACCAATGATGTTCGGATTTTAAATGACAACTTGACTGACAACAGTTTAATAGCATGTTCAAATATCTAATGTAAATGTTCAAATAAAGCTTTGAAAAAGTTTAATAAAATGGTAAACCTCACATTTCGGCCGAGATGAAACGGTAATACTAACCGTGGGGAATTTGATCATGATTTATCATCAAATTGGTAATCGTTACATCCCTACGACCAATACCGAACCCTAGGTATCGAAACCGGTATCGGAGACGAAAAAGGCGGACCGGAGCATCCCTAGTTATGCTATGTTTTAGGTGATTATATAAATGCTAATAGTTTAAACAGGCCAGTTTAAATGGCAATTGAAATATCTGAAGCAAAAGTAGAAATAAATGAATAACTTGTGAATCTGACTCAGGAAATTCAGCTTGATTCCCAGTCTGGTGTAACATCCCATATCCAGTATCACTTATTCAAAGCATCAGTCAGTGCTGCAGTCTCTGCACAGACAACAATGAATGTTTTGAATCTTGTAGAGTTGCTATAAAGTGCCTTCAAACTATGAAACTATGAATACATTTTAAATGTTTGGCAAGTGACAATTTGGCCTCAATGTTCCCCGTCTAAATTTGACACTGCAGCTCAAGGAAGTTAGTCAATGTAGCCAGTAGTAGTAACTTAATATTTATTGCAAAAATGACTGAAATCACTGTCAGCAAGAATGCAGCGCTGCTCTAGATTTGACTAATAAGTCTCTAATCTAGTATTATTTCGAGTATGAGGCCGTTTCGAAATTGTGCGTCATCATATAGATGTGGCACAATTTGTAGTACGACACTAAAAATAGTCGAAAACAACAATAAATAGCTATAAATGAAAATAAAGTCTAAGAGTGACTTAAAATCATCTAAATTTAAAAACACTAAAGTAACACAAATTTCCACAAGTATAATAAGCCTGGTTGGAGTAAGCTCATGCAGCTAGTGCACTATAAATAGAGAAGAAAAAAATAAAACTCACCTAAACCGGCCGATTCTACGTAAGTGAGAGAACATCTCTCCTCCAGGAACATACTCCATTACCATATACAGGTTAGTATTGTCCTAAGAACAGAACACACAAAAGAAAAGAGCACAAAACCATTGAGATATTCATGAAGGCTTAATCAAAAATATAGTAAAACAGTAATATTGTGAAACATTATTATGATTAAAATAACGGTTTTCTATTTAAATATATTTTAAAAAGTAATTTATTCCTGTGTTCAAAGCTGAATTTTCAGCATCATTACTCCAGTCTTCAGTGTCACATGATCCTTCAGAAATCATTCTAATATGCTGATTTGCTGCGCAAGAAACCTTTATTACTATTATAAATGTTGAAAACAGCTTAATATTTTTGTGGAAACCTGATACATTTATTCTCAGGATTCTCTGATGAATGGAAAGTTCAATAAAATTGCATTATGTCTTTACTGTCGCTTTTGATCAATTTAACATGTGCTTGCGGAAAAATAATTAATATCTTCAAAAAACATCTTACTGACCCGAAACTCATCTAAAGGCTGAAAGACCAAGATATGTATATTTTTTGCTGTATCATCCTTGTCCAAATCATGCAAGTATACATATACACACACAGAGAGCTGGTACCTTGAACGAGTGCTCCAATCGCACAAGGAACGGGAAGCTGACGGCCTGCAGGATACGTTTCTCGTTCAGTGTGTGTTCTATCTGTTTCAGTTTCACCACCTGAAAGACACGAGAAAATGAGCTCCAACACACAGACACACACCTTTCAGCGCCGATTCCTCTGAGAGTGGCTTACCTTCTGTTTGTCGAGGATCTTCATGGCAAAATGCTGGCCTGACTCTTTGTGCTTGACTAGCATGACTCGTCCAAACGAGCCAGTGCCTAGAGTCTTCAACCTCTCAAAATGGTCCAGAGATGCAGTATTCTGAAGAACAGAAGACGAAAATGGTTGGTAAATACATGTTGCTTTTATTTTTTCAAAGACACATGTGACTGTTCCTGTATGGTTTATCTGGAGCACAGTCAAACTTACATGACTGATTATTTCGCTTATTATCTGAATGTTCACTAACAAGATCTACAGTTTAAGGTATGATTTTTCAGAAATGTGATGAAATACAGCAAATAAATCACATTCATTATACATCAAATTGTACTTTTATTACTTCCTCAGGGTCTCTAGTACAAAAGCGGTCTACTACTGAAAAATCACAGACACTCCGGTGATAGAGAAAAACAAACAGCAGGTCAGTTCACCTTGTGTCCAGAAGGGGGAGCAATGCAACTCATTAGCTCATTGGTTGACAAAGTGATTGTATGCAGTGCAGAAAATGGGATTAACTGACCTGTGCTGGGTTCTCCCATTTCTTTAGGAAATCTTCTTTGGCTTTAGCAAGAAACTCCTTAACTGAAAATGAAAAAGGCAGATATAATGTGCGTGTTATTATTTATGTGCACAACAGAACAACATTGCACTTAGAGACATGCTAATATGCTAAAAACGAAAAGAAAAAAAAATCTGATGAGATATTGCCATTGGAATCTGTTAAAATGTCAACAAGTAGGATATGTAAAAACAGGCATGCTGTATGACAGTCAACATCAACCTTTTACAGCCCCTACAACACATTAAAGTCCAGAGTAGCTGGTCTACCCTTATTTATGACAGCAATTTACGACATTTCGTCAGCTGTGCTGCGTATGAGCTGCAGAAATGCCTGGGAAGACTGCTGAGAACTACTACTTTTTCCACACGTCACGACTATGTACACAAAAGTGAATCTCCTGAAAACATTTCACACTGAAATAAAATGATTCTCATTCTCAGTTGTGCTTTTTATTATACTGTATTGTAGTACATTAAAAAAAATGGACCATATTTTTTACAATTTTTGTAAAAAAAAAAAAAAGTTTTATTGCCGAGTAAAGTTTAAATCAGCGGAATTCTACAGACTGACTCTGTGTGGGCATATAGACATGCAATTTAAAGGGACAGTCCACCCAAAAATGGCAATACTGTCAATTACTCACCCCTCGAAACCTGCACAAGTTTATTTCTTTTGTGGAGCACAAAAGAAGATATTTTATAGAATATTGGTAACCAAACAGTAGCCATTGATTTCCACAGTATATATGCTCTGTCATGAAACTCTAGATGGTGCAGGCTGATGGGTCGTTAATGCAAACTGATGATATTTACAGCGTTAAACTACTCTGCACAAGCTGATTGGTTCATGTTGCATATGCAGCCAATGAGCTTGTTGCTTTACATTTAAATGGCTGGTTAGCATTCACCAGAGCATTTCGCAGAGCACTTTCAGAGTTCCTCTGAAACACCCCACCCTCCCCAGCTCCACCTTTCTAAATCTGCTAGGGGTTATTATATATGCTACTTGTGCAGGAGCAGTATGTCTTAAATACCTACAGTACCGTATCGGCGTATGTACTGGCAGTAGCTAGCCCTAGTTCCTGTACTTTCTTTGCAGCAAAAGAAACAATCAACAGCAATTCAGCAGCGTAGCAAATCAATTCTGCCAAGATGACAATATGTTTTTTTATCCATACTATGGATATTGATGGCTACGGTCAGTTACCAACATTTTTCAAAATATCTTCTTTAATGCTCAACAGAAAAAAGAAACGCGGAGGTTTTGAACAACTTACATTTACACTTAATCATTTAGCAGACGCTTTTATCCAAAGCGACTTACAAATGAGAACAATAGAAGCAATCAGACCAACGAGAGAACAACAGTATACAAGTGCCATGATAAGTCTCCGTTAGTCTAGCACAGTACACGTAGCTAGGTTTTTTTTATTTTCGGCGTATGTACTGGCAGTAGCTAGCCCTAGTTCCTGTACTTTCTTTGCAGCAAAAGAAACAATCAACAGCAATTCAGCAGCGTAGCAAATCAATTCTGCCAAGATGACAATATGTTTTTTTATCCATACTATGGATATTGATGGCTACGGTCAGTTACCAACATTTTTCAAAATATCTTCTTTAATGCTCAACAGAAAAAAGAAACGCGGAGGTTTTGAACAACTTACATTTACACTTAATCATTTAGCAGACGCTTTTATCCAAAGCGACTTACAAATGAGAACAATAGAAGCAATCAGACCAACGAGAGAACAACAGTATACAAGTGCCATGATAAGTCTCCGTTAGTCTAGCACAGTACACGTAGCTAGGTTTTTTTTTTATTTTTTATTATTATTAAATTATAGAATGGAATAGAACAGGTAAGTGCTAGTATTAGTAAAAGTGAGTAAATGACTGAATTGCCATTTTTGGCCAAACTATCCCTTTAACTTCCAAAGCAAATTCAAGTATTAACTGTTTATATATACACATTCAGCATTGTTATGTTGGGAATAATGCAAAAGTGAATCTCCATTACATATAAACTTAAGTTCCCTACCACAAAACAACACAAACAAACTCAAAACTGTGGTCCCCACAGTATTGGCCACTTCCGTTTTTCATCATGTTTGTTGTGTGTTCAGAGCATGTGGCAATCATTCTCATTGGCTGTTCGAGGTAAGGCCTGTTCTAATTTCCACTGTTGTTAAAACCACATTGACTGGGCTCATGTTATCTAATACTTCCCGAGCCCACCATGACAGAACAACAGCTTAGACCCAAATCAATATCCACTGACTCTCTCTCACTTTATATTTCTCTCGCTCTGTGTGTGTGTGTGTGAGAAAAGTCACAGCATCATAATTTCTGCTTCAGAAACAGCGAGAAAGAATCAAGTCAGAAATCAGGCGAGCACACCAATGAAGAACTAGGCCTACTTTCCCCTCTATTTTCTTTATAGAGTTGTGTGGGAACGTTCAGATTACAGACTCTTCCTCATTCCACACTACCAGCGCTCCCTCTGGGGAAATGCAAGCCGTCACAGCAGCTGAGAAGATCCAACTGTTGCACCCAGAGGAGACATACAAAGAAACGCAGTGCTATTGCTGCCATTGAGGACTCTACTGCAGGACACACCCACATGAAGCATTGCCAAAGTGCAATGCTTTTAAATCCGAAGAAGGGACATTAAACGATCTCTTTCTGTGGTGAAAGAGGCAGACGCTGTAGAGCAAGGTTAGTCACGCTCAAATCTACTGCCATTATCTCCAATCCACAGGCTCTGGGCAGAGCCAGAGTGAGAGCAAAAGCTTCACCCACAACATCCCCTCAATTCCCCTGCCTTATTATCTCAGAGAGAGATTCAGGAGTGTCTCTCTCACAAACGCAGTGGTTGATGGGACTGCAAACACTCCAGGGTCATATTTCTACTTCGTTTAGATAATCTGTAGAGGAACTACAGTAGAAGATAGAGGCAGGGGAGAGGACAGTGTCCGAAGTTCACCTAAACTTGATGCTGATCCAACGGCTCCATAAAACCATGCAACAAAAACAGATTCGAAACAGATTCAAAACAAAGGTCAGGCCTCAGCCGCTATTGCCATGCAAACAACCCTAAAGAAAAATCAAAGAATTACAAAAGCCATATGCATAAAAATAACCCTGCTGCAATTTCATAAATGGCTCAGGATATGAATGATCCTTGCCTTTGTGCTAGCTTCCCTAACAAATGGGTGCCATAACTACTGGAGGGAAATGACCAATTCCCACACAAAGTTAGCCGTGCTCTTACCGTCCACTAGGAGCGTGGGACCCTCCACTCCTCCTTCACCACCACCACTACTACTACCTCCCCCTCCTCCCTCCACTGATCCTCCTGAAGAACGAGATTCCCGCTTCCCACCATGCTTCTTTGAGCTTTTTCGGTCACACATGGGCCCTGCAGAGATGGTTCTTCCTTTCTCCTCTTCCTCACAGCATCAGGCTCATAGCCCTACACCTCTGACCCTCACATCCACTTTAGCTAAGAGCTACAGGTGTGCTTCCAATGCTGATTTTGTCTCCAAGTGTGGCCAATGATTCAGTCTGCTGTTCCTGCTCTTCCTTGAGTGCTGAATGCTGAACTAAAGCCCTCGATTTCTGCGACTCCACTGTGCGGACATCACCCTGGTAAATCAATCCCCCTCATGCTCCGTTTGTATCAATATTTATTCTGTACACAGTACCATTCCACTCACCCTCAAGTGGAACACACACACACACCTAAAATGCAAGCACATACACAAACATGCGCACTACATTGATCCAAATAGGGACCTGGTCGCTTAGGGGAGGGGCAGACCTATAACAGTGTCGCATCTAATGAGAAACATGGACAATAAACAGATAGTGTAGCAACTTAAAATAAGCAAAGAAATAGTAACTTGTTATTAAAAGTGGAGAAATTAGGGACAAAAGACTCCAGTACCTAGAAAAATTAAGTGGGAATAAAGGGTACCGCATAAATTGCGCCCCGTTGGTCCCTCAAACCCTGGCAATGTCCTCTAGTGGACAGAGTCCACAATTGATTAGTCAGATCAATCAGTGTGGCCCTTGGCTGCTGATGCTCACTCTGACGCACACCAAAGGGGGTCGGCTAGTGGTGCATTGACCGCAAAAGCCCCGCTGGTTCACAAAAACACAGATTCACAAAAACACACACACATATCTGAGAGCAGCACCCATTTGCAGACAGTGCAGCCCCAGGCCTGGCATTTCAGCCTCTTTCAGGGAATAAATGCAGTGGCAGAGCGAGAGTAAGGCAGAGACACAGGAAGAGTCAGGCACAGATGGATTTAAAGACTGAGCCAGATCCAGCCACCCAGTCCAGGTGGAGACTCAAGGGACAGTGAAACCTTTGGTAAGTCTCTCCCTCCTCCATGACCTAATTTCTCAAGACTATAGGTGCTGCTCTAGTCTAGGTATAATCCCTTTCAGCTCTCAGATACTGGGCACGCTTCCACTGGCTGACTTTATGGATACAGAGTTGGTAAAGGTAGGGTATTTTAAGCAAATGTCCACATGCCCTGGTGGGAACTTTAAAGATGAGACTTTAAATGCACAAAACAGTCGACCAAATAAAATGCAGGAGAGTTGACAAAAAAGGACTGATTTAACAGATGCCATGAAGACACCGCCTGTAAAACACGTCAAATTGCATATCAAATGCTTGTAGAGCAATCGGCAAATTTTCAAAGAGTGTGGAGTCTGACCCTACAGTCATCTAAAAGAGTGTATAAGCGCTGCATGAACGGGTAATGCCGTTAGCATTAGTTCACAATTCAGTCTGGCAGGAACAGCAGAACACTGGGACCCCAACAAAGCGGGACACACTGACAGGTTTCCCAGGAGACAGACAGCCACCTTCCCTGGAACTCCTGTATGACGCAGCCAACGCCAGGCAACAGCACAAACATTAGATGATGAATAAAAAGGGCTTTGTACCCAGGATCTGTGTCTCGGCAGTCCAACATCAATCCATGAAGCACAGCGAGAGGTGCTAATCTAAACTAGATCTCCATATCACCCATGACTTATATTTACAACATAGTTTCTGTTAAACCCAAATCTCTCTTTGATCCCATTATGAGAAACATCTATAAATTGTGGTCAGCCAATATGAGTAATATTAATATTCATAGAGCAAGATAATCAAAACAATGACATTTAATGGAAATTAAAGCAGATTTCTAAAATAAGGACTTATTTTAAACAACATTTACTTGACTAGACTTTAAATGGTCAAGTATCAGCCTGGTGGATATATTATCCATAATCAAAGGTGAAGTATTCAAAAGGATCATCAGTTGATCTCACACACTCATTTTGAAGTCAGGCCAGCACTTCCCTATAGATCAGATGGGGAGGTAAAACCTTTACACAAGCAGGTTTCTCCACCCTCTTTGCAAAGCTCCGCCTACAACAGTTATGTCCAAACACTCACTGTGCCAGCAGCCTTAACCCACATAATGCCTCAGGTCAGACACTCACTCCAGCAAGAGGCCTCGGACTCATCCTGGGACTGGTAGTGGCTGCCCTCCCCACAGCTAGAGTCTCCGAGACGGGGGCCGGCCCGCTGGAACAGCCTCTCTGCCAATCTCTGCAGCGCTGACATGCTAGACAGCCGTGAAAATAAGCGTGGCGTAGAGGCATCCGACTTTGTAAAGCTGCGTTTCCAAACTCTTTTTACAAAACAGGAGTTAGGGTCACTTCTTGCAAGAGACTCTTCTATTTTGACCTCTCTGAGGATTCGGGACTCAGGGCAGGCAGGGCTGAACCTTCTCCGTTTCCTTGCCTTCCTGTGCCGGGCTCACACACCCCGTTTCGTCCCCTGGGCTTCCTTGAACTGTCAGGGACTACGGTTTCCACCACAGCCCACCTTGGGGTTAACCCTTACTGTTGTACCTTGATCTGATCCACAGCATTGTCTGCCATGTCGTCCTCTCTTGTCCGTGCACATGATAAAATATGGCCCTCCCCAGCCTGTGGCCCCAGATACCATCCAGCACCTGTCTCTGCGGATCAGGGCGGTCCACCGGCGATAGAGCAGATATGGATGTGAAGCATGGCATGAATAAAGCCCCCCATTCCAACCAGGGGAGGGTGCACTAAAACCCACCGCGAAAAGAAAAAAAAAAACACTCCCATTTTGCAACTGAATGTATCAAGCATATTCAAATGACATGCAGTCACATGCAAATAGAAATCCACTCTTCACACATAGATTCTAGCAGCAGCATGCCACTGAGATCCATTTCACACATATCTGTTTCACCAACACCAACTACGCCTTATGCAGGCTGGGCTTGAAAGGGGCCTTGAAAGATTTTTGACTTTGGAACAAACTGAGCATCAAATATATGGCAGAGAACCTGTATACTGGGTAGATGACAAATAACATGTACTTAAACTTTTTCCCAACATCATTTGGGTTTAAACTGTGTAAGAATATAAATAATTCACTGAAAAGAAAGGATACAGACAACAACAACAAAAAAAATACACACACACATATACATATATATATATATATTTGTAATTTTTAAACCAGTTAGCTTTTTTTCTAGAGATCGACCGATATATTGATTTACCGATATTCTTCCACTAAAACCCCCCGCGAAAAAAAAAAAAAAAACACTCCCATTTTGCAACTGAATGTATCAAGCATATTCAAATGACATGCAGTCACATGCAAATAGAAATCCACTCTTCACACATAGATTCTAGCAGCAGCATGCCACTGAGATCCATTTCACACATATCTGTTTCACCAACACCAACTACGCCTTATGCAGGCTGGGCTTGAAAGGGGCCTTGAAAGATTTTTGACTTTGGAACAAACTGAGCATCAAATATATGGCAGAGAACCTGTATACTGGGTAGATGACAAATAACATGTACTTAAACTTTTTCCCAACATCATTTGGGTTTAAACTGTGTAAGAATATAAATAATTCACTGAAAAGAAAGGATACAGACAACAACAACAAAAAAAAATACACACACACATATACACATATATATATATATATTTGTAATTTTTAAACCAGTTAGCTTTTTTTCTAGAGATCGACCGATATATTGATTTACCGATATTCTTCCCGATATTTATGCATTTTACAATAATCGGATAACGGTTTTGTAATATCGGATTCACCGATAAATGCCACCATCTTGTGGATATTTTGAGAATTGTGTGCAGGATCGCCATTGCACCACAGCGTCTGAGGGGAGAGGAGACAACAACAACGGCGTTCACAGGTACTTGATTTACCGTAGTTAGTAAACTTTATTTAACATAAGAGCCATTAATGCACAAATTAGATGTATTACATAAATGCCTGATATGCAGTTTATGCAGCTTGGCTCGAAGAAATAGAGACCAACTCACTGAGTCATGTAAGATAATCCGTCAAGTCTTGTCCCAATAAAGACGTAACTTTGCGTGAATTAAATAATATGCAGCCATGAATGGGCGCATGTTGGAAATAAAAGTGCTGAATTTAATTCGCTCTCTGTTGTCTATATGCTCATCGTCTCATGAAGTCGGAGTCACGTAGGCTAAAATAATCCGTCATGTCCTCTCCCAATAAAGACGTAACTTTGCATTAATTAAATAATACAGCCATGAATGAGCGCATGTTGGAAATAAAAACGCTAAATTTACATCTCTCTCTGTTATATATTTGCTCATCATTAGTCTCGTGAAGCCGCTTTCATATTGCTGTTCACTCACCGGGTTGATGCAGTTGATGCTCAGGAAATGCTCCAGCACGGCCACCGTATGGAACTTTTAACAAGATTCACTTGTTTAAAACACCCCTAAATTGTATTAACATTTACTATATAATCATTTCACAAAGGAACATCTATGAAGGCGGAGTCACGTAGGCTAAAATAATCCGTCATGTCCTCTCCCAATAAAGACGTAACTTTGCATTAATTAAATAATACAGCCATGAATGAGCGCATGTTGGAAATAAAAACGCTAAATTTACATCTCTCTCTGTTATATATTTGCTCATCATTAGTCTCGTGAAGCCGCTTTCATATTGCTGTTCACTCACCGGGTTGATGCAGTTGATGCTCAGGAAATGCTCCAGCACGGCCACCGTATGGAACTTTTAACAAGATTCACTTGTTTAAAACACCCCTAAATTGTATTAACATTTACTATATAATCATTTCACAAATGAACATCTAAATAAATACATCTCTATGGAAACTAATTTATTATCTCCGCGAGCATAACATCAGGCTAGCCTATAGTGTGTACAAGGTTATATTCCACATTCGCACCCACCCGCTCCCGCTATATATTCACTCTTTGTTCAACTGCAGTCCGCTTAGAATAATTTTCTTCCTGACCCGACCGTTTCCACTAAATGTAGATCTCGTTTCCAGAATCTCACATTTAAATTTCCACTACTGAAAGACAGAGAAATAACAAATAAAAATGTAGTCTGCACTACACCTCTAGAATGTAGATCTCTAGCTTCCTCCTGCAAATACCTTGTGATGACAGTGATGACCTCAACATCGCAGTCGGCCCTATGACAAATTCAATTTTAAAAGTAGTCACTCAATTAGTATGATTTCATAAAAATAAACTGTTGTTTTAAAGTTTCCAATTAAGTACAGATACATCTCAAAAAATTAGAATATCGTGAAAAAAGGTCAATATTTCTTGTCACTCATTTCAGAAAGTGAAACCCATATACTATATAGATTCATTACACAGAGTGAAATATTTCAAGCCTTTATTTCTTTAAATTTTGATGATTATGGCTTACAGATAATGAAAAACCAAAATTCAGTCTCTCAGAAATATTCTAATTTTCTGAGACACTGAATTTTGGGTTTTCATTATCTGTAAGCCATAATCATCAAAATTGAAAGAAATAAAGGCTTGAAATATTTCACTCTGTGTGTAATGAATCTATATAATATATGGGTTTCACTTTCTGAAATGAGTGACAAAAAAATATTGACCTTTTTCATGATATTCTAATTTGAGATGTACCTGTACATAATATCCCACTAAATAACACTACCCCAATTAAGCTTCTTCAGTAAGCTTCTGTTTCGTATTGTTTCCCATTTTGCAATGCACTAACACTTCAATCTGATTTGGGTGGGGGTCTTATGAAAATTAAGAGATTATTTTATCCAAATATTTATTTAATGGGGGTGGGGTGGGGGGTCTATAATAAACAACCATGTCATAATTTTATAGGGATGGGACGATAAATCGAATAATGGATCAATTCTGTGGCTTTTTGAACGCATCGCGATTCTTTCTGGAATCAAATCTGAGCTTAATTTTAAAGTAATACTTTTAATTTATCGTCCCACCCCTATAATTTTAATGTGAATATTATTGGATAATCCAGTATTCATTATTCTGTGTTAATTCTGAAGCCATACGATAGCTTAATGTGAGCTACACATGAATATTTAAGTCCTTACATTAAAGTTCACACAAACTCTTTTCTCCGCTGTCAGTCATTCGTTCAGCCTTTAAACCCTGGTCGCGTTGTAACATTTTACCATATTTAGTGCAACACTTATTTGTTCCCCACAAAATAGTTTTTTTCACTAAATGTTTGGATTTCTAAAATTATTGTGTGCTGATTTTTCTAGAATAACCTTTGCTGCCGAATTATTCACTAACCTAGTTTATGATAAACTTTTTGTCAGATTATGAATATACATAGGCCTATATTTTTTCATTATTTGTTTATTTTATTTTTTTTATAATGAAGTAGTCTCTATCTAGTAGATTGTGAAAGAATGATTATCAGTTCCACACACAGAGCTATATAAACTCTACATTTATTTAAATGAGGGAAAAAAACTTCACTGGTATCGGATCGGAATCGGTATCGGCCAATACCGAACCCTAGGTATCAGAATCGGTATCGGAGGCAAAAAAGGTGGATCGGAGCATCCCTAATATAAAGAGATGCAATCCCTGACACATAGCTTCCCACTTGCACAATACAGAAATATCTGCTAAGTGTGCAACTTATCTTTGTCAACCTGGCAACCATGAGAATGCGCTCTCTCTCCACTGTGGATAAACGCGCTTGCTTTCTGAAAACACTGGTAAGCTTGCAGTTTAGCGAGCTCCACTTCAAAATTCTATTTGCACAATTAATCAAATTTCTAATCGCGATTACAATTACGGATGCCACAATTACATAATAGTTCAAAGTGCACTTATGTTATTCTGCATGCTTAAGATGTTTTTTGCAAGAGAGATACATTTTTTTTTACCATGCATATTTTTTACTTTTTTATTTAAAGAAGAAACCAATCCAATGTATAGCTGACATTTGAGGCTTAATACTACAGAAATACAATAAAAGTTTTTCAGTTAGTGTTTTCAGCTTGTTTATTTTCATATAAAAATAAAATATGGCATGCAGTTGCTTTAAACATAGGTGTAAACATTTAATCGTAATCAATAACCGCAATTACAATTTCAAAGGAATAATCGACAATTATGATTTTTGTCATAATTGTGCAGCCCTACATCAGGCTGTGTATGTATGAATTACCACCGTTTTTCCACGTTTCTCTATTAACAGTGAAGCTGTGGCTTTAATTCCTTTAGAAACAATGATGTTACCAGCTTCTGGTTGAGAAAGATAATGTATCTTTTGAGTGATTAAGCTATTTTATTGATAAAATTGCGGGGCAGCGCTAAAAAGTTTGTGTTGCTGAATGTATGTGCGCGCACACAACATGATCTGTTTGAGTGACTGAACGCGTGCAAGTTAGATACAGTGAAGACAACGCATTAGTTTAGAACTCTTCAAATTTTTATTTTTTTTAAATGTAGAAAATGTGTTAATTTGTGCTAGGTTAAATAATGATAACCTACCAGCAATGTAAAGATATTTTTTTTTTATATATTAGTATGATTATTGAGTCCATTACAATATAAATTTATTAGAACGAGTGCATTATTATTTATGGGCTTAAAAACCAGATGTAAACAATCAGAATATTGTACCTGGTGGGGAGTGCCCAATGTAAACATGAAACATATGCCACTACCTATATTGTACTGTGGTACAGTTATGGAGGCCCTTCATAATGCAGAGGTCAGCTGCCTGCTCTGCCAATAGTTAGAATTGGCCCTATAGTATGCAGTGTTTAATAAACAGCTGTTTTACTAAATTCTGCTGAGGTGAAATTCAGTGCAGTCCTGCATCATACGTATCGTATCGTGACATCTGTATCGTGATACATATCGTAATATCGTGACTTTGCTGGTGATACACAGCCCTAGAACAAACCACGTTTGATGCCATTGAATACCTAGCCCTATGACATCAGATTAATTTTCCATTGAGGCAGCAAAACAACTAAACTCTGTTATGTCTAACAAACACCCCCTTAGTAAGCTCTACCTTGCTTAACACACTGTATTTTCTGTTTACTTCATGCTACCCAATCGTCCTCACATGAGGTAATAAAGTAAAGCAGACTTGCTGCTTGCTATGTAGTCAGTACCGTGGTAAACGGCATAGCAAAGTCACTACCAGGTGAAACTTTTCTGCTGTCGCACTTTGTAAATATATATATATGTAACATTTTACCATATTTAGTGCAACACTTATTTGTTCCCCACAAAATAGTTTTTTTCACTAAATGTTTGGATTTCTAAAATTATTGTGTGCTGATTTTTCTAGAATAACCTTTGCTGCCGAATTATTCACTAACCTAGTTTATGATAAACTTTTTGTCAGATTATGAATATACATAGGCCTATATTTTTTCATTATTGGTTTATTTTATTTGTTTTATAATGAAGTAGTCTGTATCTAGTAGATTGTGAAAGAATGATTATCAGTTCCACACACAGAGCTATATAAACTCTACATTTATTTAAATGAGGGAAAAAAACTTCACTGGTATCGGATCGGAATCGGTATCGGCCAATACCGAACCCTAGGTATCAGAATCGGTATCGGAGGCAAAAAAGGTGGATCGGAGCATCCCTAATATAAAGAGATGCAATCCCTGACACATAGCTTCCCACTTGCACAATACAGAAATATCTGCTAAGTGCGCAACTTATCTTTGTCACTGTGGATAAACGCGCTTGCTTTCTGAAAACACTGGTAAGCTTGCAGTTTAGCGAGCTCCACTTCAAAATTCTATTTGCACAATTAATCAAATTTCTAATCGCGATTACAATTACGGATGCCACAATTACATAATAGTTCAAAGTTCACTTATGTTATTCTGCATGCTTAAGATGTTTTTTGCAAGAGAGATACATTTTTTTTTACCATGCATATTTTTTACTTTTTTATTTAAAGAAGAAACCAATCCAATGTATAGCTGACATTTGAGGCTTAATACTACAGAAATACAATAAAAGTTTTTCAGTTAGTGTTTTCAGCTTGTTTATTTTCATATAAAATATGGCATGCAGTTGCTTTAAACAAAGGTGTAAACATTTAATCGTAATCAATAACCGCAATTACAATTTCAAAGGAATAATCGACAATTATGATTTTTGTCATAATTGTGCAGCCCTACATCAGGCTGTGTATGTATGAATTACCACCGTTTTTCCACGTTTCTCTATTAACAGTGAAGCTGTGGCTTTAATTCCTTTAGAAACAATGATGTTACCAGCTTCTGGTTGAGAAAGATAATGTATCTTTTGAGTGATTAAGCTATTTTATTGATAAAATTGCGGGGCAGCGCTAAAAAGTTTGTGTTGCTGAATGTATGTGCGCGCACACAACATGGTCTGTTTGAGTGACCGAACGCGTGTACGTTAGATACAGTGAAGACAACGCATTAGTTTAGAACTCTTCAAATTTTTATTTTTTTTAAATGTAGAAAATGTGTTAATTTGTGCTAGGTTAAATAATGATAACCTACCAGCAATGTAAAGATATTTTTTTTTTATATATTAGTATGATTATTGAGTCCATTACAATATAAATTTATTAGAACGAGTGCATTATTATTTATGGGCTTAAAAACCAGATGTAAACAATCAGAATATTGTACCTGGTGGGGAGTGCCCAATGTAAACATGAAACATATGCCACTACCTATATTGTACTGTGGTACAGTTATGGAGGCCCTTCATAATGCAGAGGTCAGCTGCCTGCTCTGCCAATAGTTAGAATTGGCCCTATAGTATGCAGTGTTTAATAAACAGCTGTTTTACTAAATTCTGCTGAGGTGAAATTCAGTGCAGTCCTGCATCATACGTATCGTATCGTGACATCTGTATCGTGATACATATCGTAATATCGTGACTTTGCTGGTGATACACAGCCCTAGAACAAACCACGTTTGATGCCATTGAATACCTAGCCCTATGACATCAGATTAATTTTCCATTGAGGCAGCAAAACAACTAAACTCTGTTATGTCTAACAAACACCCCCTTAGTAAGCTCTACCTTGCTTAACACACTGTATTTTCTGTTTACTTCATGCTACCCAATCGTCCTCACATGAGGTAATAAAGTAAAGAGGTGTAAACATTTAATCGTAATCAATAACCGCAATTACAATTTCAAAGGAATAATCGACAATTATGATTTTTGTCATAATTGTGCAGCCCTACATCAGGCTGTGTATGTATGAATTACCACCGTTTTTCCACGTTTCTCTATTAACAGTGAAGCTGTGGCTTTAATTCCTTTAGAAACAATGATGTTACCAGCTTCTGGTTGAGAAAGATAATGTATCTTTTGAGTGATTAAGCTATTTTATTGATAAAATTGCGGGGCAGCGCTAAAAAGTTTGTGTTGCTGAATGTATGTGCGCGCACACAACATGATCTGTTTGAGTGACTGAACGCGTGCAAGTTAGATACAGTGAAGACAACGCATTAGTTTAGAACTCTTCAAATTTTTATTTTTTTTAAATGTAGAAAATGTGTTAATTTGTGCTAGGTTAAATAATGATAACCTACCAGCAATGTAAAGATATTTTTTTTTTATATATTAGTATGATTATTGAGTCCATTACAATATAAATTTATTAGAACGAGTGCATTATTATTTATGGGCTTAAAAACCAGATGTAAACAATCAGAATATTGTACCTGGTGGGGAGTGCCCAATGTAAACATGAAACATATGCCACTACCTATATTGTACTGTGGTACAGTTATGGAGGCCCTTCATAATGCAGAGGTCAGCTGCCTGCTCTGCCAATAGTTAGAATTGGCCCTATAGTATGCAGTGTTTAATAAACAGCTGTTTTACTAAATTCTGCTGAGGTGAAATTCAGTGCAGTCCTGCATCATACGTATCGTATCGTGACATCTGTATCGTGATACATATCGTAATATCGTGACTTTGCTGGTGATACACAGCCCTAGAACAAACCACGTTTGATGCCATTGAATCCCTAGCCCTATGACATCAGA